>NW_008795317.1:2508923-2542030 GCF_000699145.1 Aptenodytes forsteri | reverse complement strand
CGCAACTTGAGGCCATTTCCTCTCGTCCTATCACTTGTTACTTGGGAGAAGAGACCGACACCCACCTCGCTACAACCTCCTTTCAGGTAGTTGTAGAGAGCGATGAGGTCTCCCCTCAGCCTCCTTTTCTCCAGGCTAAACAACCCCAGTTCCCTCAGCCGCTCCTCATCAGACTTGTTCTCCAGACCCCTCACCAGCCTCGTTGCCCTTCTCTGGACGCGCTCCAGCACCTCAACATCCTTCTTGTAGTGAGGGGCCCAAAACTGAACACAGTATTCGAGGTGCGGCCTCACCAGGGCTGAGTACAGGGGCATGATCACTTCCCTACTCCTGCTGGCCAAACTGTTTCTGATACATTTCCTATTTTCCTGTATTTCCTACATTTTGATTTGTTTTTAACTTATGATCAGCATTAAGGGGTTATGGGGTTCTTTTTCTGTGTAATCAATTTAGTACTAGCCCTTACGAAATTATGTTAACAAAGCTGACTCCCAAATGACTCACTTTAGATGTACATTGAATGATGAACATGGCTTCCTCTGTTTTGTTGGTTTATCTTGGTTGTAATTTTCAAAGAGCAGAATGATTTTTTTTTTTGGAAAGATGTCTAATTAATAAACATTTTTTTAATGCAAAGAAACAAAAGGGAGCTCTAAAGAGATGGTTTATATGCAATCTTTCATATGTAATGGAATACATTCCATCTGTGCTTTTTTGAGTTGTTGCTACTAAACAAAAAGGTATTAATGAAATATTTATATATGAGCACCTGGCAACCAGTTGTGCAGTGCACAGTTCTGCCAACTTTGTGAGAAATCTCAGGTCAGAAAAGTTATTAGTGGCAGCCTGCAAGGAGGGGAGCACTGACACGGCAGTGCCAATGATCTTCCAGTCCTGGTAGGAATGGATAATACGTGTTGTCAATCACTAGACCTAGAAAAGGAAGTATGGAATGCATAATGGGAGAACAATAAGGGAGAACAAACAGAGGACAGTAGCACAGTTTTACTTGTTGTCTTATATGTAGTACTTATATGTAGTTGTGTTGGAAAATGCTCCTGTATTTTCAATACCTTTGTGACTAATGATTATTCGTAGTCTTTCATCTTGGTAGAAGCACTCCTATCTCACAACTGACGTAACTGGAATCAGGATTGAGTCCATTGGTTTTAAAATCACTGTTTACCACACATAGGGACATAAGTATTGTTTCTGCACGTTTACCTGTACATGCTCAGTGCACAGCGCACAGTCCCAGCTCTACTAAAATGCCTGTGCATAGGGGAAAATACTATTTAGAGTCTGTAACTCTTTCCTAAATACTATTAGTGCTTTATTGATTTAATCTGAAATGTAAAGCCATGCTGTTTAGACTTCTCAAATCGGGGGGTGGGGGAATCTGTTCCTACTATGTAAGTTGTCTGAGACAAAACTTTGTTTCTCTGTGGTGTACGGGCTTGTTTCTCTTTGCTTTTTTTGTATGCAAGGTAATGTTGCCAATGTTTAAGACACTGGAAAGTGAAGATAAGAGCCTCAACTAATCCCATCTGACTGAAGGCACTTTATAATTTCATCATACCTGCCCCCTCACTGATTTGAGGTAAATGACACTAGAGGAGGTGTTTTGCTCTATTGGCATGGGTCGAGGAGGAAGAGGAAACAGGACTGTTCCATTATTTCTATTGCATACACAGATGCCTCAGAAGACGTGATCTAAAGGCAGTTGGTGCTTCCAAGAGCAACGGGCTTTGATTCGTCTTCACTTCACAGAAACCGTAGTCACAAAATGGACAAAAATTGCTGCTGTTTGCTTTTGGTAGTGTCTCCTACCCATGCTGCCAAAGGGTAAATCATAACACTGGGCACTGGAGAAGCAATTCCTCTGTATTCAGGGGAAGAGTGAAATGATGGGGAGTAGGAAGATGGTGCGTGGATTTGAGTTCTGACAGCATGGCAGGCTGGGCTTCTTGGTGGCAGATGGCATTAAAATGTCAGAGCGTTAAAATATGCATGTCAGGAAGAGGATTGGGCATGTAAGAGGTAATTATTCCACAGAAAAGTGGTATTTCTATGAAACAGATTCTGAGAGGATTTAGGATGGTTGCTGCTGTAATTAGCTATGTTAGGCTTATCCTGTCTTTCAGCCCTGGCAGGAGACTGCCACAACCACTTTAGTTAACTGACTCTCAATTATTTAAATAAAGGCAGAAATGAATGAGTCTCCCAATCCTGCCTTTTTGATCTGGGAAAGGAAAACCTCCTTTGCTTGGAAGAGGTCTCCAGAAAGTCTCTTTCCGAGTTACTCAAGAGCTGCTCTGAAGTAGGTTCCTATTGATCATTTTGGGTAAGAGTATTCTTCCTCAGCTGATGTCCAGCATCTTTGCACCATTTGCTGTTATAGCAGGACCATCTATTTTCTTGGTCCTTAAAGATAAAAACCCCACTTCCTAAGAATGGTGTTCATATATTTTGCTGTCAGTATTTTGTTAATGTCTGGATTCTGCAATCCTGGTAAATCATACAGGCTGGCCAATAAAGCACTATATTAATAGAGAAGTGTGTTGCTTTTATCTTATAAAAACAGCGGATAAGCACTGTGTGCTGAGTCCTAGCTGTCTGTGTTCCTGGATGCATTATTTACATATTACCCAAACTGATGGGCCTACTGAATATTGTAGCATTAGGTATCTGTGTGTGAAGGTAAAAGTACTCTGTAATATGTTGCCTATAGATGCAGTATCTGCTTTACGTAGTTGCTTACAGATGTTCTTTTTTCTAACAACACACCAAAGGGCATGACTTTGCATCTGAATTTAAAACGGGTTTTTGGCTGTGAATCCTTGTCTCAAATAGGTGCCATGGGACAGTTTTGTGTCAGGAACACTTGGCTCTGGTGTCCATTTTTTAGCAGTCTGGCTGTTAAAAAATTCTGTTCGTCCATCCTTCTGGTGCTTAATTCATCCTGTGTATTATGATGGCTCTTTAGGCCATCTTGCGTGTCTCCTCCCTAAGCCTTGTTTTGAGCCAGAATTCCTGTACGACAAGGCCAGTGCACTGGCCTGTGTAACTATCTTCTGGACAAAGAAACATGAAAAGCCGATGGAGTCTCCTGTCCCTACATTCCCAGCTACTGTGGATGCTCCAAAAGACTTGTATAGGATTCATAAGTTTATTTAGCAATTTTTCTATGGCCAGGTCTTGTATTACTTGGTTATTTTTAGTATTAGGATCTCAAGCCATTAATTACTTGTAACATTAGTAATTTAAAATCTCTCATTGTATCCTAAAGAAGGTAGCTTCTAAGCACATTACTGCATTAGCCTGTGTTACTTCAACTCAGTGTTCATACCAATCACTTTTGCTGTGATCTATATACATAACTGAAGCTGAGAGTGAAACTTTCATTGTCTTTCAGTTCCTTCACAGCTGTTTGTCTTAAACTCTCTGGGAAGTCCTCCAATGACCAATTTTCCTTTGGTCATCTGTGTACCCTCTCCTTGTTTGCCCAGCAGCTTGCACAAAAAGGGAAGTTCAATCACTACAATGCAGCAACCACTGTGAGAAAAGGTGAAGAAATGGGTAACGTAGTCTTTGCCTGCTCCCTAGATAATTACACTGAATTCAAGCTCAGGTTGCTCTGGCTTGGCCCTTGAAGTTTTTATGGTATATATTAAAGGCTGTGATGAAGGATGTTTATCTGTAAGGTGAAGGATGTTTTAAATGTGACTGTGTTGTGAAGCATGTATTCAAATTTGGTATACTTTTTTTTATAATTATCCTTTACTTTCTTAGACTTTTCCAAAAAACTGTGGATGTATACTGTAAGATACCTATTAAGTATCTTACTCTGGATTTAGGAATGGTGAGTTCAATATCCTACTTTTTGATGTGTTTGCATAGAAGAAATATCTAAAATTCTTAACGTTGAAATAGGTAGGCTATTTTCACTTAGACACTTACTAGTTACATAAAATTTTGTGCCAATCATATTTTTCTGGTACAACACCAAAATTTTCTAACATCTTATTTGCGGTGTGTACATCTAATGAAAAGAATTGTAGAAAATGAAATGCAGTAGGTTTTGATAGTGGAAAAAAAATAGCATTATGCCATGTTTACAGGATATGTGATAGAGAATTCTAGACAGCCAAACACTATCATCTTATGCCCCTTGCTGTCAATCCCAAATTTTGCCCAAGATTTTTCACAGGTTTTGAGGCTTTTTGTCTAAAAAATGAAAACTGCTCATGAAAATTGCTGAGAATTACATTTTTGTATCATTGCACCTGAGCTGACTTTTCTGTTGCAGTGCGATCTCTCTTTAAGTTGTTTCTGTAGCTTGTGTTCTTCTGGTAGCAACTCTCTCTGCCTTTTAAATTTTAGTTCTGTAGCATAACCTTTTCCATTCAGTGCATTTAAGGGTTTGGAATTTTGAGGGTGATGAGTAGATTTATTTTGGTTTTTTTTAAACCATCTATTCATGTTATCTCTGCCTTTCTCTTTTTCTTATTCTCAGTCAGCTGGGTTTTTGCTAGCCTTTATAATTTCTGCCACTCCGAACTTTTGGTTTTGCCCTTTCAGCTAGCCTGCTTAGTGCTGTGGTGCCCGTATCTAGCCACTGTCTCAAAATAGTTCTTGATGATGATGATAAAAAAAAAAATCAACAGTAGCAAGGATGACCAGTAATTCCACCTAATTACAGTGTCTGCTCCCTGTCAGTCAGCCCTACTGTGCATTCTCCCCAGCCTGTTTTCTTACTTTCCAAAAGTCAGTCTCATTAACTCCCATGTAGGTAGCTGGAACAGACGTAGCACTGATGGACAGCGTACGCGCCATCGTTGGCTATTCTGGAAGTGTTTGTTATGTCTCTGCATTTTCATGGTGTTCTGTGAGAAGTGTTCCTGTGTCCTGATGAACATTTCGAGGTTTCTCTAAAAATATCTGTGTTGAGCAATGTATATACATCCAATGCATATGGAGCACTGTAAATGTAAACTAGGCTCCATATGGTTCATGCAGGTTGTTCACTGTTACTCAGTGCAGTAGCTTGTTTGGGTGGGATAATGGGGGCAAGATCTGCTCATTTTGTGGTGTTTCACATATTTCTCTCCCTCTTCTCCCCACCTCCAGGGTACGTGTTTTAGATCCAGTTACAAATTATGAACAATTGGCTTTACCCTTGGAAGGGTGACTTTGAGGATGGTTCTTATTATTGCTGCAGTGGATTGATTTAGGTTGTTTACAACCTCCTTGTCATTGTTTTGTTGTTTTTTTTTTCCTCCTGGTGACATAATATGTTTGTAGGCTGTCATTATGCAATGTTTCATATCTATAGATGGCATCCCTATTTTCGTACGTAGTTACAGAGGTATAATGGGTAATATAATAAGCAATTTCCTCCTTTGGTGCAGTCAAGTACTAGCTCATACAACTCAAGTGTCAGGGGAGGACAGGACAGGATTTGGAACTGGATTCTAGGACAACACTGCTTGATTTTTGTATAAGGTTGTTTTTACCAATTGCTTTTTATACCATGCAGATAGTCTCTAGCTTAGCTATCTTCAGCGGCACAATGTAGTGTGCCCTGAAATGGTAACTGTTATGTTCAGAGAGTGCTCTGTCTTTTTATAACTTTCATTGCTGAGAAACTTTGGTTGTTCTTAGATAGTGCCACAGTGTGGTGATGTACATTGAACGGTCCAGTTGGCACTGAATACTCTAGTGCATTTTTTCACTGCTGTGGGCTACTACTAATACATTAAAGCTAAGCTGCATTCTCTATACTCTTGCTCTGCTAAGCACTAATGAAGATTTGGGCTCTGTGGGGCTCAGAGACCCAAAAGTTTTCATTATAAAGATCTAGAAGGCAGACCAGGGTCAGTAACCCTAATCTTCAAAGGTAATGAGGCCTTCTACCTGCAGGTTAAAGATGATCTTTTCAGGAGTTTATTCTGTCTGGTAATATAGCCCATGGTTTTGTAGTGAGCACCTACCCAAACTAAGGGCCACAGTATCACCTTTTAGTCCATAGGCAGAGCAGTGTTCTCAAACCTTGCTTGCTTCATTTCCAAATGCACTTTGAAGAATGTATGCACAGTCTCCTTCCACGCCAAACTGTTATGCTGTATTGCACACATGTTTTTCCCTCTGGGGTGAGTGAATAAACCAGAGAGTATGGTGGGGTTAGGTTTTTTAGTTTGGGTTTTTTTTAATACAGTACCAGAATGCATTCAGATACTGTAGTGATGGGAATCGGATAAGCGTTTTTATAGAACAAGCAAGAATGCGGTTTGACAAGCACAGACTGTTTCAAATAAAATACAGAACACTTACCAGTGCCTGAAAATAACTTTGGGACAAACAGAAATCTTTCGAGTATTGTTTTGAATAGATATACTATCCTGGATCACACATGACAGGCAGAGAATAAAGAGTATGTTAAGATGACATTCAATGTAACTTTCTTGTCCGAGTGAGATAAGTAGAAAGAATGGAATCTCCATTTTTTAACCATTACAGTTATGACATCTTCTTTTGTCTACGTTTTATCTGACTTAATATGGCTTTCCATGTATCTATTTCATGCAGACAATGTATGGGAAGCTTCACTGGACACTATTGAGAGAATGTGAACCAGCTGAACCCTATTAGATCAGATTGCATATTTTAAAGGTATTTTCCTATGCATTTTAAAAGTGATTGCAACATGATAATTTATCTACCTTTAAAGCAACTCTCCCTTCCTGAGTATGCAGAAGGAAATAATATCTTTTTAGAAAAGCTGTGAGAAACTTATTAAAAATAATCTTTAGCATCAGACATGTCACTACAGAATTCATAAGTAAGCTGAAGGGTCTAGAGAATAAAGGACTACTAGCTGTGTTCTTCCTATATGTTCTTTCACCCATGAAGAGATACATATTCGTACATTGATAATAATGACACTTTATACTTAAATCACTTTTTAATTTCCAGGCGCTGCACAGATTTTAATTAGTGTTTCACCTTGCTTCCAGTCAGCTCATTCTCACTGAGTCAGAACACATTACTTCTGGGTATGCAATGTTTCAGCGTAATCAACTTACAGCTTGCAAACAGTCTAAAATCTGTTCTTTCTAGTGTACTAGCAGTTCTTAAGACTTATGCATGGCAAGGTCACTTGCATTTGAATAATTATGATATAATTTGAAAACATAATTACCATCTGGGCAGTAAAACCATTTCCATCATTATTGGTCAAATGGCAAATTTCTAAGATACGCTTAATTTCTGTCTCTTGTTCCTTCTTCAGCTCTGCTTTAATTTTCATAGAGTCTTGTATTTTAGTTGCATAGGAAGAAAAAGATGCTGAAAAGGAACAAAAAGCATGGTTGTTTTTTTTCCCTTCTGCAGTTCATTTCCACGTAAACTTCTTTTCATGATCTCTTCTCCACTTCTGCAAACCTGCTGATGAAAACAAGAGGTAGGGTGCTTGCAAATGGTGCCAGCACAGTTAGCTAGATCCTTATCTGTGTTTGCTTTGCAGCATATGTGTTCAATCACTTAGCTATTAGATGAAGCTGATCCCAATGCAATGTAGTAGGGGTTAAAACTCTGGACCTATATAATGGTTTTGGGAGCTTGTTTAGTCGTGTTTTATCTGTTGTTAATGTCGGAATCGTGATAACTTAAGAAAACCTAGAATTTGAAGGTGACCATGTGAAGCAATTATTTTCTTATTATAATAGAGCTCTTGGTCACCTTTGACAACTTTAATATTTTGCATACTTGATCATCTCTTGCCAGCAGCAAACATAAATGAGAGATACTGATTCATGCCTACCTTTGGACTGGTCAAGTGCTGCCAGTAAAACATTCTCTTCTTTCCTCTTGGCCCTTTTTGTGTCTCACACAGGTATGCAAAAATCTACATGGAGTCAGCTGAATGATCGCTGGGGGGGTGCAGGCCTTGCTGTGCTCCTTAGTGCTCTAATAAGCCCAGTACAGTGTTACCTGGCAGTAAGCTATTAAGTGTTCCTCAGAAATGGAACCAGGATAGCATTGTAAAATCCTGCCCAGGACCTACTGGTTTCCTGCCAAAGCATGACATACGGTGAGTGTTGAGCCAGGGACACTGGATATTGTGTAGAGGATGATAGAGCTGCACTGTGCAAGTCACCATACTATCCTAGTTTCTGACCTTTTCAAGAGGCAGAGATAGGATAGTTGAATACTTTGCACTAAGTATCACTTTGCGTGATTTAGACTTGGTGACTGGTAATCCTAAGGGAGTTTGGTTTTTGAGAGAATCCTCTAGGCATAGTAACTAAGAGACAAATTTGCAGCATGGAAAACGTTGGAAAAAAATACTATGTCTGTGCAGTCCAGGAGCCTGTGACAAACAGAAAAAGTGGTGAGTGTTAGTTACTACTTATTTGAAAAGAGGGTGAATATATAGATGGAAAGCTTGTTGGATGGCTTTAAAAGGTTTGGGTTCTACATGTTACTTGAGTACATGCCTGATGTTAAGCATGTACATACTGTCCCAATTAAGCAAGACAGGTCTATGCCTAACATGGGATCAGTAGAGTTTAAATATGCCATTGCTATGTGATTACATCACTTGCCTTGTCTTGTTCATTCACATAATAGCTTTCAGAGCCAGCAACAGCAGAACAGTGTTTGTACTATAATGATTTTGTCTGAACTGGCAAAATGTTAAATCTAAGTAGCGTTATCAGTTAGAAAATTCTGAAACATCAACAGGACAGGCTTGTCTTACATGTCAAGCACTCTGTACAGGCTGCTGCCTGGTGTTGGATACTATCTGCAGCCAGTCTTTCTCAGTCTGACATGGCTGTGTGGTATCATTGATCCTTGCAGGATTATGTACAGAAAAGATAAGATACTTGGATTCAGAAAAAGGTTCTTTGCTGCTTTATTTCTCGCTATAAGGAACGTGGAAAGACACTTTCTTAATTACTGAATCTCAATGACAAGACTAGAAGTGGTACTGAAATAATGCTGAAATGTTGATTTTTAGTATTGCACTTCAATTTTAACTAAAACAGGGCTGGAGTGGATCAGTTGCTGTTAATAGATTACACAGTAAACAGGTGATGCAGTCTGTTTCTTTATCTTGTTTGCACCCAGTGCAAAAAACCCTAAGAAGCAGGAATCAAGCCTGCATGGTTTAAGACTTCTCTGCCTCTTTTCCAGCAGATTAACATAAAATAAGCAATTTATTTGTGTCATACTGCCAACCAGACTCTTTCCTGCAGTGGTCTGAGTGGTGTTAAGAGTTTGTCAAGCACCAGTGGTTGGTACTTTTGATTTCTTTCTCTCTCTCTTTCTTGAATAGCGGACTCAGCCTGCACTTCCTTTGTTTTTGAAGCATACAAAAAGTATTTGATACATGTTTTGTTCACAAAACCAAAGATTGATCGTAAAGATATTTTTGTGATAATCTTACCTTTCAAAAATTCTGAGTTAAAATGGAACAGCATGGTGGGTTTTTGTATTTCTATTCTCCTTTAGAAAGTGAAAAAGCATAGCAAAGGTGGCTGAGGTAGAAGATGGAGAAGAATGCCCTTGCTATTGATTTAAACTCTTACCTACTCAGCAAAACAAGAGCCGTAGGAATCACAGCTAGGCTTCCTTCACAGAATGAACTCATTTAATATTGAACTCTATTAACAAGGTTAAAAAATGCTGTATGATAACTAAGACCAGGTTTTCTTGCTCAGATACAGCTAGCAAAGAAAAACATTTTCCTTGTGATCAACAGGATCTTTGGACAGGAGTTATCGTTGTTAAGAAATGTGTATTTCAGAACTAGAATTAGGTCTAAAACTCAAGTCACAATTTAAATTTTGCCTGCGCTCACTTTTGTCCACTCTTTGTTCTTGTTACATTAGGAGCTAAAAATCACCTCCTGTTCTGAATGGCAGCAGCCCTGCCTAAAATCCTCAACCTTCGGCCAGCAGCGGATGCTTTAAAGGTTTTAATACCAACTGTTACGGTTGGCTTTATGCTGTTCCCTATAGCTTTAAAGGCATGTCGGAGCTTGTTTAAATGAGTCTCTGATAGGATCCTTTGACTTCCAACTTTACTGCTTTCTCATCATGCCGGGCAGGAGCAGAAAAGCCATTACCTATTGGGATCTCAGGAGTGGCCCCAGCAGCTTGTGCTTTCTGGCTCAAAGGAGAGGTGATGAGGGAGCGAGGGAACAACGGCTGTCCGAGAGGGATTGCCTCAGGAGGCTGTGTCATATGCTCAGCTTATCCCATAAAGGCACAGAAGAGTCTGAGATACAGAGAATGGTGTTTGTATGTTTGTTCTTTAAATAAAATTTGAGCTTAACACTGACACCTCACAGCTTAGCTGCGAAGTTAGTACTGTGCATGTGCTCAGAAAAGGCTTTAACTGGCAGGCTTGATGTTAAGGACAGCAGTTTAGTTTGCACTATATTTTCTTGATGGTTTCTCTACCTTATGGAGATAATTACTTCTCAATCAATATGCAAGTAAAAACATCGATAGGTCATGGAAGCATAGTAAGAGTTCTCATACAGGAATGCTTAGATTAAAACTGGACAGCCAGGTCATAATTATGTATGGCTATTCTGCCCAGCATATAAGACAAGAAAATAATTGTATCTTGCATGTGGTATCAGGTTTTTATAATAAAGAATTTTTAAGGTAGGAAACATAGTGTTTAACATTAAAATGGAAATCTTTTAATGCATATACTCCGGAAATTGAACAAATTGAAATAACATTCAAATTGGAAAAAATATCTGTCAAGTTCACTCTGCTAAATCCAATCTCCAGACTAAGTTAGTGGTGAAAGAATTTATTTTTGTCTTGCTGCTCTGCTAAATGTATGCTGTGCTTAATGAACACCACCCCTGCATCCACAAAACATGCAAGCATCTAGCTGAAGCATTTGTGTGAATGCATGCAGAACTTCACATTAATTCTCACTGAACATTAGTAAACAGTACTTTAGAGATAGATCATCATTATCAATCTCTGCAGTGATGCTGTTAAACAAAACATTTGCAATGTAAACAGAAGATGTTCCAGGACATTGTCAACACACTTGACCCCAGACAATTATATTTGACTTTTTGGCATGCATGAATTCTGTCCATATGGCTATGCTCTGTCACTGTATGAGCTCATAATTGAGAATCATGAGTTTTAAGTAGAAGCTGGGGGAGAATGGGAGACTCCTTAACCTGGCTGAGCATTTCTAGTCTACTTCAGGGCAAACAGTCAAATCACTGGTGAAGGGTGCACCTGAAATTCAGGTTCCTTTTCATTGCCTCTTAGCTTTTGGTCTCAGCCAGGAGCTGATGGGTGCCTAGTACCTATGTAAATGCCGTACCCCCGCGTCCTTCCTTCTGAAGTAACCCATCTGTGAAAGGGAAAAGTGCTCCTGGAGGCAGGGGTCTGTCTGAGCTTGGAGGCAGAAAGCATTGGACAATGTTGTTCTGCTTGTAGCTCTCCAAGTCGAGTGATACCTGTGCGAGTGGTGATTTGTGGCGGGGAGAAGCCATTTTCCAGTCAGGGACCGGTCTCTGCAAGATGGTGGAAAATCAACAGCTGAGAGCAGTGGTTGCCCACTGCCTCCCAGTTGAGGCTGGAGTCAAGGACAAGCGTTCTGCCTCCATCCAGTGTCACCCAGGGTTTGTGGGTGTCTGATACTCTCCCAGGTGTGGAGCTTGCAGCCCTGGGAGGTACTCACACCCTGGTGCTCAGGGGTATGAGTTATTGAATACCGAAGCAGTTTAAGTGCTTCATTCAGTATTTGGTGAATAATTCAAGCAATTTCAAAGCTAAACCATAGCTATCCTGCCATGATGTTCTTTATATTACTGTTTAGACTTTAACTGACAGATTTGGTTTTAGTTGAGTCTTTTCAGGGAAAACATGCCAGTTTGTTGCTGTTTCTATTTAACTCTGAAGCTATGTGCTATTTCTTTGCTGGTTAGCCCCAAGTACTAAGATGATGTGAGCACAAGCTGCTGTTTCATAGTCTGTTCCCAAGCATGACCAGGAATTTGTTAGGCAGTTCCCAAGCTGGGTGGGGTTTTCTTGCTCCTGCTTGGTTCCCCCCACTTTTGAAGAAAGAAGAGGAGTTTGTTTGCTTTTTACGGTCTGTTGAAGTCTCAAGAAGCAGAAAATAGGAAAAACAATCACTGGTGACCCAATGTGTAAACCAGATGCTTCCTTGAATACCTTTCAGAGAATTTCATGAAGGCACACCAACTGGAATGCTGCTGATAGTCTTAATGGTCTTTAACCTGTTTTCTACCTTTTCTGGCCTACATTTGTATTTCCTGGTTAAAACCGGTTTTGTTGATTCATCGTCTTGGGGCTTTTCATGAGATCAATGCAGAGAAGTCATTCTTTTATCAATCATTATTTGTTCTCTCTTTCTAACAAGCAGACTACCCTTAGACAACTGGGCAGATATACAGCTAAGTATTGTAGGAGGATAAGAAGATTTATGGTACATTTTCTACTTACCTTTCTGTGATGCCCTAACTGATGTTTTTTCCCTGACAGGCTTTTACCATTCCTTTTTCCTTGAGCGTGCACTTTCCCCCCCCCCCCCCATTTCTCTCCCCTCCTTACATATATTTAAATTTCTGGCTGTAGCTGCAGCATTTCTTACTCAAGTATTACCTTTGCATTGGGATAATTTGTTGCTGTATGTTTAGAACTTATGGTTTGTTTAGCTCTGGTCCCCTGTCGCTGCTGACTTCACAGGAACTGACATTCCCCACTTAAGTTTTTATCTGGATTGAACCATGTTACCGACTGGTGTTAGAAGAGTGTACCTATGCTTTCTTTACAAATGAGAAAAAAAGAGATCATCATTATTTAAGGGTGATGCTTCAAGAAAAGTAAATATTTTGCTTCACTCTGCTTAGTTAAATTCTATATCCATTCTCATTTATGTAACAATTAGGCAACATTGATTTGGGCTGATAAATAGGGATTGTACTCTACATCAGAGGGGATTTAACTCTGCTGGTGTTTGAAGGGTTTTTGACACAGGCTGGAGAGTGTATAAAAGTTCTTTAGTGTGGAAGGTGCTGTATAATCTTAATTTAAGTCATCTCAGCTTTGCCTAGACGTCTCAATGCCTTGGCTGTATTTTATAAATAGTCTTTTCCCAGAACTGCAGACAGTATTTTCTAAGAAATGTGAGCTCAGGAGAGGTGGATGAATTACTCAGTTTGGAATAATGTTAGAAGTCTAACTCTTTAAATTTTGCACGTGCAACTTGGAGGAATATGTAATGCTACTCAATATTTAAGCAGACACATTGATATTCATCAAGTTTCCTGCAATATTTAAGCAACATCTCTTCTATATTTCTGCTTTTCATTAATTACATGCCTTCACTTTGTTTCAGAGATGCATTTGAAGTACATTTTGTTGACGTTGGTTTATAATCTGAAGGATGTAATGCTTACCGAGTCTTCACTGACTTCAGAACTTCGGATCTCAAACGTTACTGTGGTCTCACAAAAATTTGTATTTCTGATGTATGCAGGTGAAAATCTTCTGATGCCTTGGTTTCTGCTTGTCTATAGAACTATACAGCTCAGTGAGGCAAAGGTATTGCATGATTTGGTGAAACTGCTGTGTGGTCTGTGGATACTAGCAAAGCCCTTTGACATGCACGTGTACAAAGTGATATATAAATGCAAAAGAATCATCAAGCTCTCCACAAAGGGATCTGTGAAGGTTAAACAATCTTTTCTGCTACCTAGCAAATTGCAGAGGGCTGTTTAACTTTATCACCTTGTCTCTAAGCAAAAATATTTTAATAAGGAAAATAATACAGGTTCTATTGTAGTGACTACATTTCATGCACCCCTTTGGCAGAGGCGTGCTGGAAAAGGTAGCTGTTAAGTGTACTGTGGTGAGTGTATTTTAAAGATCTGAATCCACAGATGCGGATGGATCTGCATTTTGTCTGACGTACCTGGCATACTAAGATTAGCAGGATTGCTAAATAGCTTGTCCTTACACCTATGGAATTTAAGGCGGCTTTCTAAGAGGGGGGAGAAAATATAGTACTTTATTCTCGGCATGGTCAAAGCAACAAATGACACGTATTTAACAGTTTTTCCACTAACTGAGCCACAAATAGTTCAACATGTGCAGACACACGCGCAGGAAGAATTGGTCTCTGTTGCTTTAGCTGTAGTTGAAAACTACTGTAAAATGTGCTGTTGTGAATGCATGCTTACGATGAGAGGGGAGATGGCAAAGGAAGAGATTTGCTGCAAAGGGTTTATTTGTGTGGGAAAATTATGCCTATTCAGCCTCCAGTGCAGATTTGCAGAGCTCTGAATTTCGAGCTGGGTCTTCCAATGTAAGAGTCGGGAGAAATAAAGAAAATGAGGAAGAAAAATTAATTCTTTTGTTCGTGGTGTTGCTTATGCATTTTGTCTAATGGTTCTTTAGGGCACAGTGAGCAATTCCTGGTGCAGAAAGCAGGACTGGGATCTCTGCATCTCTCTGGATAATGCTCTAGCCACGGACTTGTTTTTTCTTGCATATTCACTCTCTGAATCTCATTTTCTTTTCTGCCTGGTGGCAGCCTGGTAACAGACAGCTGGAGCACTCCTCTGGGAGACAAGATATGTCGGTCTCCTTGGCAAAAAGCCTGACCTCTACCATTTTATAAGCAAAGAGTGACAGGGCTATTAATAGATCCTTCCTTCCTTCAGCCAGGTTTCCAAAGGAGTATAGCATGACTGCTGTGCTTCGTGCTGAGCTTAGATATTATCAGCACATGGTAGGTGTATTGTGAGTATCAGGAATGAATTGGGCCCCTGAGGGGAGTTAAGTTCAGAACAGCTTCAGGGAGCTCTGCAAACTCTGCATGGGAGGAGGTGCCCACTTCCCGGCTCCATCAGCCAGCGGGGGACACAGCCCCCTCCAGCCCAGTAGGTGAGCTGCAGGCACTTAACTCTAGGCTGTTTTGGCAATAACATACAGGTTCCTACTGTCAGCAAAAAAGTTGGGGCCCTGGTTTGGACTTAGTGATTTAACCAGTCTTTTGGCTCTTTGGTCATCTGGAACCTCTCCCATTTCCATTGCGATCAACGATAGCTGACTGGTAGTTTTGTGTTTGACTGCAAACAGGTAGTAGGCAGGGTTTTTTTCTTTCCTAGATGCGGCTGGGAGAAAACTAAACACAGCAGTCCATCAGTAATGAAACTTTTTCAATTATAAAGGAAGTATTATGATTTATACTAAAATTTCATTTGAAATAAATGGATCTCTTTGAAAACATGAGCTTCCTTGGAAGAGTGAATTCAAAATGATTTGTTCAGTATTCCCCAGTTATCTGCCCTTTGCCATACAGACTTGACTTGGATCATTTTTGGAGTTGAATACAAGGGAAGAAAAATACATTAAACACTTCTCAGTTTTTTAGTAGGAAACTGCACACTCCGTCTTTGCTGGGAAACATGTTAACAACTGGAAAGTGAACCAAAATTCAGGTCATATTTGTAAAGCTGAGTGTTCTTGCATATGAATATTCTCATTAATGCTTTGTAACCCAAATGGACTTCATTTCTCATTAAACATTTTTGTGGTAATTTAACAAGGCTTGTCTGGAGCCAACATTATCTTAAATATTTTAAAGGGTCTCCATTTGTCAAGGAGAGACAAATGTCTCTCTAAACATTGCGTTAAGCTGGTGAGGTGAGAGAATCTTACAGAGCTTAAAAAGCTTTGCCAACAGCCCGGCAAAATTATTAGACGGTGTAAAAAAAAAAACCAAAAACCTGAGTTTCACAGTAAGAACAAGGCTTACCTTTCCTAATGGAAATTTTGTGAAATGGTAAAAATGGAAAAATGGAAACTCGGGGTTTACACAAACAGACAGAGAGGTTGCTGTAGAGCACGCTGATCTGCTGTGCCATACCCAGAATAGCATTACATAAATATCTCATTCTAAGCTTCCAGGCAGTTTTTAAGACTATTTCCATCTCTAATCACAGAAAATCCACAGAGAAGCTCAAAACCCCCAGTTCAGGGACTATCAGCACATAAAAGTAATCGTGAGTCCTCATGGCAGACTAACACAACTCAAAGCAACACCCTCATACCAGAATTTCTTAACAGCTCATAAGAATATTACACATTTACCATAGATGTGCAAAGAAGGCAGACTTAGCTGAGAAACGTGGTGCCAATGTGCAACAACTTTATCTTAATTCACATACTCACAGAAAAAGAAAACTCAACAGTTATTTGGTGGTCAATGAGCCAAAGATGGATAAATGAAGGAACGCAACAAAGTATTTTGCAAAGAGAAAAGGATGTTAAGGCAAGTAGATTTGAGGATGGTAATTGGTCATGTCCCTCCAGGTTACTTTAGAGGGATGGGTAATGCTGGTCCTCTTAAGATCCATGAAAATTACAGACAGGAAGATTAGACCTGTGGAAGATGCTTAGTATCAAAAAATGCAGGCTGGGTGAATATTTAAAAATAAAACATCAACTTAGGGGATCAAGTCAATCCCTGCCAAAACTTCCAAGGTGAAATTTGAAGGTGAAAGAACAGAGAAGATTTCTAGGCAGGCTGTCAAAGAGGAACTCGTGAACGCCAGAGGCCAGGCTTTGCCAACCATTCCTAGACTGGCTAGACCTCTCAATGACAGCAAGGAAAGGCACTTCACATTGTCAGAAGAAAAAGTTGTGCGTATTAGATGGAGAGAAGTGGAAAGAGAACTCCATGTAGATTAAATATCTCAAAATATCTGGGGGGCATTTGAGGCGCGTAAATACAAATGAATATTGAGAGAATGTTATATAGTAAAAATTATTTGAACGCACACCTGACACGACTAAACATACATTCTTAGCCTTCCTCTCCCAAAGCAAAGATGCTGTCTTTACCGTATTTCCATAGGCTGTTTTGATTTCAAACTAAAACTTACATGCTATTAAACATGTTACTTTCACAAAGCATAACTGTGTATGTGTCTTCTGAATAACCAAGTGCCTTACTTCTAGTCTCACTTACAGTAGCTTAAATCAGCTTATCTACAGCCAGCAAACTGTTCCATTTACACAACTTATCTTAATTTTAACTCACTAAGTGAACATTAGAGAATTGAATAAAATATGTAAATGATACCATTTAAATCCCTAAAGTAATGCAAACACAAACATAATAGCTGAGGTATTTAAAAGGGACATTTACTTACAGAGAATAACTTTTAAATCCAATAACCATTTTGTTAGTTTTCTTTAAGTGGTAATCTACAGAACAATCATAAGAGATCTAACAATCATTCCCTTGGAAAACACAGTTTCTTTTCTCTTGATGACATCTACATTACAAAGTTTTTATTCTGATAACTTTAGAAAACCACTAAGAGAAGCATCATTTGCAACCAGTTAAGAATCACTCTGAAGGGCTTTTATTCCTTGAGGCCACAATACACTGCCCTTACTTCCACATGCATGTAATTTTAAACATATTCAAATCTTGAAGTAAGTGCAAGTAAAGCACCTGTTTAAATGCTGCTCCGTCCAGGGGCTTTCTTCAACATGTGCTTAAATTTCTTCCTGAAGCAAGGCCATACAGCAAGATGCATGCTATCCATGATTTTTCTTCCCCTCTCCTTAGCTATTGGTCTTAGAATGTCTTATCCAGACTCAGATGAAATGTAAATTTTTAAAAAAATGTTAATTTGCTTGTAATGGCAAACTTCTTGTAAAAAGAATTAATTTATGAGCTTTTTGTGTTTTATTTCAGGGAACATTTGATATTCAAAATTCCAATGCCTCTCTCAATTTCAAAGCATTCAGGAGTTAAGCATACTGTTTTGAGTTGGACAGTTACATAGCCAACACAGTGAAAGTTAAAAAACAAACCAGTAATAAAATAATTCCATCTTACATCCTGACAACAGAAATCGCTTGAGGTTCTGTACAGTGATGGGTCTATTTGTGGACATGTACACAATGTTTCACGTGGGCAGCATTATGCCTGGAGAATGTGACCCTTTAAGTTAATAAAAGAGTTCATCATTAGTTATGAAATCAATGCTCAACGTAAGCCTGAACAATTTTGAGACTAAAGTTAAACAGCCAAGTTACCATTCATTTTGCTTCTGAATTGTCCCAAGGATTGTCACCACAAAAGAGATTTGATTGAAATGAGAAGTGTGGCAGGACACAGGGTGACAACTAGAGGGGAATTTCCTCTAGAACTGGGGTTGGGCTTCCTTAATTTATTTATTTTTAATCCTGTGTTTTCTTTTTGTGGCCTAGGACCATTGATTTAAAACTTTTTCTCTACTGCATAATAAAAAGATTTTAGGCCTAGTTCTGCAAATTCTTACATCTGGCTGAGCTCTTACAATTCCTGTTTTGTCAGTTCAAGCTTTCACTGATTTGGATGGAGCTATGCAGAGCGCATAAGTAAAGCACACTTCTAAGTCTTTGCAAGACTGGGTCCTACATGAACAAATCTGTTTTAAATCTCCTGTAAACAAAACTTGGAAGGTTGAGCCCCACATATTTGCACCTGAAATAAAAAAACAACCGCAGTACAGAAGGACTGTAGGATAGATGGAAGGTAGACGGTAGTATTGGTAAGAAAGAAAAAAGTTGGGAAGCATGCAGATATATGACATCAAATTGTAGTAGCCATTGCCCCTTAGTCTTGCCCTCTCCCTGCCTCCCTCCTCATGGATTTTGTTCTGTCCTTCAGCTCACTAACAACTTTCCTAACGTACTGTAAGAGGCTCCTTTTCTTCCCCATCCCACCGGGGGGGGAATGAGTGAGGGGCTGTGTGGGGCTTAGCTGCTGGCGGGGTTTAAAACACACCAAATTGTTAGTTACAAAGCGTGTGCTGTGTCATAAATGATAACACAGAAGTAACATGTTTCTTCTATCTTCTGGCTTAATAATACTATTCACTGGTTTATTCTCCCTCACATTTTAGTGTAAACGTAGCTTTCTGTAATCAAATCAGTACTTTTCTGTGTAAACACGGAGGGAAGGTATTGATAAATTAGATTCTAAACTACCATGATGCTCAAAAATAAGCAAAATGCATTTTTGTAACAACAAGGGCTCTTGTGGTGTTCTTTTGCGAGACAATTTTGGTTATATTAGCACAAAGTGGCTGGCACGGAGCCAGGATCTGGCCCTGGCTGCACGCTGTCTGAGCTGCCTATTGCTTGTACACAGGCCTGCCAATGTAAGAGCGTAAGCACAAGAACACGGCGTGGCTATGATGTGCGTGGGTGATGAGGTAGCAAATACTTTTTTTTCTTGATGTGTTCTGTAACGTAATAATGGATTTTTCATGAATTTTTCTGCGTAAAAACCACAGGAACATACAGAATTGCTCTTCACGCTGCTTGAGAGAAGTGACTCAACATCCATCAGTCCTTTATACCTACTTAAAAATTGCCAGTGGGAATGCCCTGACAAGGGAAGGCAAGACCATGCAGCCTGAGGGCGGTTAGTGCCCTCATGACAAAAAATGGCAGCCAGCCTTTGTTCTATTTTCTTATGGTAGCTAGCAGGGAAGGAGAGAGGCGTTGCTTTCTGCTTTGCATTTCTCATCCGGGCAAGGAGACAGACTGTCCACAGTACTGGAGGGGAAGGTTGAAGTGTTAGTAAAGATTACATGACTCCTTTTCGCTTCTGTCCTTCTTCGGACAGGTCTTCACAAAGATAGCGCAAGTGAGTTTTCAGTTTCACAGTTGCCATGGGCCTCACTAGGAGCTAAAACTTCACTGATCACGTTCATCAGAATTATGAGTTATTGCTGCTCAATTATCTAGCTGTTGTTGGTAACACTAAAAATCAGAAAATAGCCTATTTTTCCCTGCACAGTAATCTGCAAGCCATTCAGGCCAACCTAAACTGAGCTGTGATTGCAAATGAACGAGCCGGTGCTGCTGGGCCATTCCTGGCAATGCCAGTGCTAGTAGAGGCGCACCTCGATGTCCTTCTTGTAGTGAGGGGCCCAAAACTGAACACAGTATTTGAGGTGTGGCCTCACCAGGGCCGAGTACAGGGGCACGATCACTTCCCTACTCCTGCTGGCCACACTATTTCTGATACAGGCCAGGATGCCATTGGCCTTCTTGGCCGCCTGGGCACACTGCTGGCTCATGTTCAGCCGGCTGTCAACCAGCACCCCCCAGGTCCTTTTCCGCCAGGCAGCTTTCCAGCCACTCTCCCCCAAGCCTGTAGCGCTGCATGGGGAGGTTTAGATTGGATGTAAGGAAAAATTTCTTTACTGAAAGAGTGGTTAAACATTGGAACAGGCTGCCCAGGGAAGTGGTTGAGTCCCCATCCCTGGAGGGATTTAAAAGACGAGCAGATGAGGCACTTAGGGACATGGTTTAGTGGGTGGTGGTGTTGGGTCGATGGTTGGACTCAATGATCTTAGACGTCTTTTCCAACCTCAATGATTCTATGATTCTAAGATGGCTGGTGCCTACATAACAGCTCTGTCTCAGTGCAGGGAAAGGGACTGTACGGAAACCCAGAGCTACTTCTGCAGCAAAAGCTAACTTTTGTGCCATGGATTTAACCCAGGACGCTATGAATTCAGCAGAAAGGTTTCCTTAGGGCTTAGAGTAAGGTCTCCATCACAGAGATGTGTCTCTCTGATGGTGTCTGGGTTACTTTTAAATGCTGTGTTTCAGTAAATGTAAGACAGAGGGTGAGCTTTGCTGAAAGTGGCAGGGCCGGCAATGCCCTGTTTCGGGCTCCTCTGGGTAAAGCTCTGCGAAACAAGGTACTGCCGTGCTTGCAGGGCCGCAGGGGCACGGAGGTGCTGCTCTCAGGGTTGTGGTTTCTCGGCTGCGGAGCAGGGCTGCCAGCCCTCCTCCAGCCAGCCTGCGAGGGGAACTAGTAACGACAGTGGGCCCTGCCTAAAAAATAAAACAATCAGCCTTTAAAAAGGGAGAGGGAAGGTGTTGGGAAAGTATGTCCTAAGAGGGGATGAGCTGCTTTGGTCTTTCATTTCTGTAGTCCTTTGCATAGAAGGAATTTGTCCGAAGCAGTGGGGTCTGTGGCTCTCCTCTCTTCACCCTCTGTGCTAGAGCCCTGCAGGGGATCCCCCTGGTTACAGACTGCTAAGATGTACCTCTCTGCTATTAGACTAATTGATTGCAATTGCAAGTGTCTCTTATTGCCACACTGTTTCTTTATATATGTGATGAGAAAAGACTAGACCCGAGAAAAACATAGGAAGGGGAGAGAGAAGAAAAACACAACATAAATAAAAACTATTGATCTTAATTTCTATTTATTTTCATATGCTTAGCAAAAAGCACACTTACACTGAAAATCACTATAAATGTAATCAGATGTTCCCTGTAGCAGGTTGAAGTAAAAAGGTATATTGATGTTATGCTTAGAGAGAATTTGGAGCATTTGACAGTCTTTTTTTTAATGACTCTTCTGTTTGCCTTTTAATTACTCTCATCACTTTATTTTACCCTGTTACTGTATTTTCTTACTTCCTAAGATGAGGAATAAAGCACTATGTTAATTTCCCTTTTAAATTTTTAGGCTAGTATTTATCTCTGAATGTAAAAAGTGATAACCGGAGATAAAAATTTCACTGCAAAAGATTTCCTTTAATTATCTTAGCAAGTAGGAATAGTCTCAAATATGAGTACAGTGCGTCATGCTGAAGGAATGACAGCTGAGGAGAACTGTCACCAGCAGTTCTCATATACTGCATCTCCTCTCTGGTACCCATGAGCTTGGATGGTGACTCCGTTGCCTGATGAGCTTCTTCAAAGTTTTGACAGAAATATGTGACTCTTTCAGATAAAGGCTGGCCAGTGGCCATGCCTTACTCAGAAAATGCCAGGAGTGGATATAGCTCTCTAGGCAGGAAGGAAGTGAAGTGACCCAGAAAACAGTGTCAGCTTTCAGAACCCCATAGCTTCTGGTATTTTTACTGAACGAGAACTGCTTTCTGGACACTTATAAGCATCAATTGAAGACTAAAGTTCTGACTCCTGGATTCAGTTTAAATACAGAATATAATTGCACACAGGGTGCTTCATACAGGTTTTGGGGGTTTTTTTGGTATGCGTGCTCTGAAGGTCATTAGGCAGATGTGATCCTGAGAGTATAATACGAAAACCAGATAGGAAATGTTTTCAGTTCATATAATTTTTAATTAATGATTTAAAAAGAAAGAAATTACAAGCTTTTGAAAATAAAACATGTTTGCATGTGTCTACATTTCAGACAAATGGAAAACATTCTATGGGTTATGACTGTATATAACTTTATATAATGTTTTAAATTTTTTTGTTGAGTCTTATCATTTAAATTCACATGAAGATTGCACGTAATTTCTGTATATATAAATTGACTTGCAGCTACTGCAGTTTAAAAAACCTGAACATTTGTCTTTTGCAATTTTGGGAATATAGTTTATGCTATACGTTTGCCTAATGCAGAGTTCCTGTGACCACAAAATTGTCTTTTTGCCAAATAGTATATGCACATATTTCATGAAGCGGTCTACAGCTTTGCAGAAACTAGGGCAAGCTCTGTAAATAGAGAATGTCAGGTAATTATTCAAATTCTTTTTTTATGCCACAAAATAACAAATTTGTTCTGTAGTGGATGTTCTTCTGAGATTTCTGTGAAACGTCTGATAACGTTGCTTATCGTTGTTTCACCTACAGGTACATTTATGTTCCAATGGGAGGATCTCAGTCCAGTCTGCTGGGAACGCTCTTTTCCACAGCCCTCACTTTTGCCTTTGTAAGCTATTGGCACGGAGGACAGAGTTATCTGTGGTACTGGGGCGCACTTAATTGGCTTGGAGTAATTGTGGAAAGTGGCGTCAAGAGGATACTTTCTGTTTCAGTTATTCAAGATTTAATTGTAAGTTGAATCTCTCTTCATTTCATGTTCTTGTTTCCTGGCTCTGAAGTTCCTGGTTACTAGTTTGGTTTAATCTAGATTAAAAGTCTTGGATAACAGATAAAAGAGTTAACATTCCCTTGCCCACCCTCCAGTATTTGAGGTAAGCCATATAACTAGAATTTTGCAAAGTATCAGAAAATTAAACACGGAAATATGCATCGTCTTAAAAGCTTCCTCTGCAGTCCTAGGGTAAGCAACTGCTTGTCACCTTGTATATGGCTGAACAGAAGCCAGTTTTAACATTTGTATTCTGATTTCACTCAGGATGGCCTTAAAATATTCATCTTCACTAAAATTAGGACTGTATATTTCTAACCATGCGTTTCCTGGACAAATGCGTGTGTAGCAGCTGCTTGCATCTGGGAACAAGCTTACACTGGGAAATCTTATGCCATTAAAGAGCCAAGTAAAGAAAATATTAATTTGCTTTGAAGACCTCTGATATTTTCACTGTAGTTATACTTTTGACCTTCATGCTGTCATTTCCAAAGGACAAAATTGTCTTTGACATGCAGTCATATGCAAAAAGCACATTTTAATTTTGATGGTCATTTTAGTCTGCAGGTTTGCTCACTATTAAATCTCAAATCTTCTAATAACTGTTTGTAAGAATAAATAATTCCTATGTCTTGCTTCCTTAGTAGTGATAAGCGCACAGAATTCATACTCCTATATAATGTTGTGGTGGTGGTGGTGACTCATTCTGCAGCCTGATGAAGTCGTGATGCTCAAGTAATTATGCTTGTTCTCCATCCCACCCATCCCAATTTTCACTGTTGTAGCATCCCATGTGTGGCAACTGATACAGCAAAGTAATTTAGTAGCCAATAACAGCCAGTGCTACCTTATATCATCCAACTGTCCGTCACTGCGAATTCAGTGACAGTCTGGAAGCAGCTTTTTTCCTTCCTAGAGAATGAGTTTATCAGATCCATTAATCTCCCTCTAGGGTGAAACTGAGCTTCATCATCTGACCGGCTGCATACGTTTGTCTCTGGACTGGAAAACAACATACGTTTTTTAAGCATCCAGCTGTATGAGGAAATATAAATGTAGGGGCTTTTTGTATTTGATGTCACCGTATTAGAAATTTTAAAAGAACTCTTAAGGAATTAAGTGCTTAAATACTGTAGAAATGATAAGGACGTGGCATTATGAAGGTGGGGTTTTATGTGTTGGATTAATTTCTAACACATAGTTCTAATTATAGTTAACTGATGCTGGCAGTAGGGTTCTTTTTTGTATAAATTAACTCCCTAACAATGAACCAAGTGCAGTCTACCCCTTTCCTCCCCTTTGTTTTCATCCATTGTTTTTAAAGGCCTATCCAATGTCTTCCATGTCTCCATTGTTTTCCATTTCTGTTTGGAAAGATGGCTGTAGACCTTCCTTAGAAGACACTTTCACATCTTTCCCTGAAATATTTCTGAAGCCAACGTTTTTAATGTGAATAGTTTTGGCATCTGAATTAGTGCATTAGGCATATCTTGCTGCATTTGGTTATGTTTTGCCTTGTGCCTTGAGGGTTTCCTCTATAGCAACATGAGCTACAGTCTATGCAAACTACCCCTCATTGCTCTCTCCTCACTCTTCTAGCAAACTCCCATTTTCTTCTTGAACACTGAGACTGGGGAGCAGATGAGCGGTTGGACTTTGGCCTTTCCTTATCAAGGGGTGGAGTGATGTGACATTCTCTAAGAAGTATCACTTACATTTAAAATGAACTGCAAATTCCCTAATGCCCTGTATAAATTTCCTTTTTTCCCTTGTAATCTGGCTTTTGGAAGCATTCCCATAATCCTGTCTCAGCGAGAGGTGTGCTGCAAGCCTAGTCACCATGGCGTTGAGAGCCCCATTCTGGGGGATGGGTTTTTCACTTAAATTCATCTGTTGACAAGCTGAAATCCTTTGCATTCTTGTGCTTCGCTCACTTGCTGTGTTGGCTCTTGAAGGCTATTTTTGAAAAGGAAAGTTTATTTTTGTCCCCAGAATAGCAGATGAGTTTCTGGAAAAAATACAAAGCACAGGTTTATGCTTTTTTTTAACCCATTCTATTTACCAAACCTTCTCATATATTGTTGTTAAAGTTGAGAGCAGATGAGTTTCTGGAAAAAATACAAAGCACAGGTTTATGCTTTTTTTTAACCCATTCTATTTACCAAACCTTCTCATATATTGTTAAAGTTGAGTCACATGATTCAGTTGAGCAGTAGGTGTTTAATTAGTAAAATATAAAAAAAACCCTTGAAGAATAAGTTGAATTTTAATTCTGCTCTGTTTTTAAAATTGAATTGATGACAAAAAATAACACGAATTTTATCAAAACTGTTCCCCTTTTTTCCTCACTATATTGTCTCAATTCTCTTGCAAAAGAAAGATTTAGAAATCTTAATAAAGCACATTTGAGTCTCGTCCTTCACTGAATCCTTGTGCTGACTAAGAATATATATAAAAAGAATTGGACCCTATATTATGCAGATTTTATGGTAGTTTAAATCTCAGCACTTGAAACCTAGTGCAATATGGGTAAATAACACTTTTGTAGCAGCCTGACAAGTTTTAAATGTCATCTCAGGCATATTGAACTAGAATGAACAAAGAAGCATGGGCATTATTTGTGAGAAGTAAAATCAGCATATAAACAAACATTTACGGAAAACAGTAAATTTCCTGACCCAAAAAATTGAATCTGAAACTTTTCATTTGTACTGGTGGGAAACCAGTGCCTGGCTTCCTGATTTTGGCTCTAAAAGAGCTGATGCTCCTTCTTACGTACTTTTCAGCTTACACTGCTCTGAACTGTCATGTTTCAGTGAGTTGTGTTGTGAGAAGTTATCTACGTATCTTTTTTTTCCCCTAAAGATTACTTGTTAGATATCAGTAAATTAGAGCTGAATTAAGTAATGTTGTCTTTTCATTAAAATGTATATAAAACAACAATAAATGCTATGCATCATAAGCTAGGGCATATCTGGGAACTTTATATTAAAATGGAGAAGTTTCATTGTGTTTTTGTCAGTTCTTTTCTTTTACTTTTTCAGGAGATATTTAGACCCATACTGAGCAAAGTAGTGCTTTGTTTCACTGATTCTATATTAATTTCTTGCAGATGAACAGAGACTCTAGTAGTAACTCGTTCAAAATCAGTGACAGAATTTGTATTGACTTTTAATACATAACATGTCAGATTTCTGAAAGAAAATGCTAATGGCAATCATTCTTCCAGTGACTTAAATTTTTTTCCTTAAGGAAGCAAGACACAGATCTATACAAGAAATTAGATCTTGGTATAAAAACAGATTTAGAATTATTTAAACCTTAGAATAGCTGACAACATCTTTAAATCAATGGATTTTAAAAAAAGAAATATTTGGAAATCATCCAAAAGAAGATGTAGCAAAGGGGATGAAGTTGGCAGATTCTTAAAATTAATGTTTTAATCTCAATTGAAACAGCAACATTTATCTTCTTAGTTCTTTTGTAAAGTGAAAACATGTCATTCAGTCTAGTAAGAATTTTTTAAATTGAGACATAAAGATCTCTCTTCTAAAAATCGTGGTATGATGAATTTCTAGTTTAAGATCTTATTTCTAGCTTTATTTAGTAAGAAACTGAATACACCATAAACAATTCAATTTGAGAAACCAACTAATTTTAAGCATGGCTTATTTTAAAGTAATTTGTACTATCCTTGTACATGTTTTGGTTTTTTAAAGTATATAATACTTTGATTTCTACATTTTCATTTATGGCTGTAAAGAGGTGCACTGATTAAGTCCATTTCAGTACACTGTAATTGCCTTCCCAACTCGCCTTTGCAAAAGGGGAAATATTTTGTATGATGTCCATGTTTTTGGTTAGTGTGTTAGATTAGATTTGGTTAGTGTGTTAGATTTTTTTTTTTCCCCCCAGAATAATGAACTCTGTACATTTGTCTCTATAGGTAAAATGTCACCATTGTTTTGGGTACCAGAGATGTGGTCAATGACAATTGGCATCCTCAGCTTCGCAGAGAACAGAATTTTAGAAGTCTTTTAGAGGGGTTTTTGTCTGGGTTTTTTTCTGTTTAATTTTGTTTGCCCTGTTTCTTCTGGTAGGTACAATAGTTTCTACAGTTAATTCATAATAAGTTATGCATTACGCAACGATCCTGCAGACAGCTGGTGTGGAGCATGGAAAGGTACTGACTGGTGAGCCTGACCTCTGGGCTGTGGTTCGACAGAGAATTAAGCTGCTCTAACAGCTCACTGCTATTGAAGGGGGAAAGGTTTAATTTCCCTTTCCTCCCTTCCTTGCAGTTTCACCACTTCCTCCTCTGCACACCTTCCTGCTGGAATCTTTGCTGAGCTGACCTAGCTCTCTACCCCAGCAGAAAGCTTTACTTCCTCTGGTTATTTTATTGCTAGATGATTTGTCTCATGGACAGGAATCTGAAAAGCACCCAAAGCAGTACAATGTCAGAGACAAAAGCCAAGGAAAGGAAGTGGAAGAGGAGGAGCTCGACTACTTGGAACCTCCCCCCTTGCAAACGTACATAAGCGGTACCAAGGTAGTAAGCTGAGCCTCCGTATTTTAAGTTGGTGGGACAAAGAAACGAACTGGGTTCTGCTGAAGTAATTACTCAGCTCTATGTTAGGGCCCAAATTCAGCCTAGCCAAGATAAAGATTCCTGTGAATTTCACAACCATGTCCTATATACATTGAGCAAATGTATAACTGTCTCCTTTAATGACAGAATTTCTTTCTGCAAGTATAACTCACTTTAAACTGCCATGAGATAACTGTAAAGCTTCCTTCTGCAGCTGACCGAGGCAAGATCTGACCAAACATTAGGAGCTTGTTCAAGGGAAGTATGTTTGTTGACCGTCTTGCAAGATTAGATCTTTAATAAGATCTCTGTAATAAATAAATACCCTTCTCAGCTGTTCTTCAGCACACACTAGGCTTTGATCTTTATTTGCTTCATTTGGTGGAAAGTGTATTTATATCAGTGGTTTACTAATGTCAAGCCTGTCTGGCCTTTTCTTTTTTACTAGTAGTTGTGTAATTCATACATATTTTTATTGCAACATGGTGATTCAATTAAGTGGCAAGCCTTGCCAACGATACTTTCTTCATAACCTTCTTCTGTGCTTGCTATAGACTTCTGTTGGGTTTGTCACTTCACGCTCTGAGAACCTGTAAGAATGTAAGGGAGGTAGTTGAACAAAGTCCCTTAATCAGACTCTTATTCTCTGGTGCAGAATTGGTTTTTGAGCTACAGTTATCACCCATAATGTCAAAACCCAGACCAGTGGATGGGGCTTGCCCCCCACCCCAACCTTGAGTTCAGCCATATCATTGCTCTAACCGGAAATCTCTACTATCCAAAGTAGATGTACTCTGACTCAAAATCAATGGAAACTCCTTTCTCTAGATGTGAACGTTAGCCAGGGCAGACTTGTGACAACTGGTCTTTGTGTATGGTACCTAGAAGGAGCAAGCTGAGTTATCGAGGTGCTGTTTTGTACTGAGCTGCTGAATGACCATTGAAGGCGAATATGGGCTGGCTGATGCATCCTAGGTTTTTTCCACTGACTTTTAGCTTTGCCAACAATAATTCTGAGTCAAGTAATTCTTGCCACGTTTCTGCTTTTGCTTGACTTTATTTTTTTTCTCTCTTCTCCACCTTTTGTTGTAAGGGTTCATTTGTCTTCATGGAAGTGGATCCCGAAACATTTTGAGAGCCCTGCTAAAAATGCACACACACTGACACACACTTGCACTCTGTCTCTGGTTTTCTTTACTGAGGGAACTTCTTGCCTCAGCCTCAGTAACGAAGACTGAAAAATGTAGTAGATGTTGTTTTGTGTGAGGGACAAGCATATGCAATATGATACCGGCTTTTATACGGTGAATGACAAAAGTGGCTGCAGTAAGATTTCAGAGATAACATTCTATCCTTTCCTACCTTTTGAGTACAAGCATCCATTTTTTTTTGTCAAATCTGTGCAAGAAATACTATTTTTGATGCCAGCAGTGGAGAAACTGTTGTGATTTTCCATCTGTCTTTAACCAGATGATTGCTGCTCTGCTTCAGACCGCAATATCATCTGGGAAGCCCCTTGCGAGGCTGCTCAGTTTTCATAACAAAAAATTGTTTCTCCCACCTACCAACATTATTTACTTCCTCTTCTGTTTTGGAGACATCAGGCAGTTTTCTGGTGCTCAGGCCATAATGCAGTTTGAAAAGCAAGTAAATCATGCTATGGGGTGAAAACAAGGCAGAGTGATGCTGGTTATGCACTTCTTTGTTACTATTACACGAGTGCAGCCTCCCTCTGTTGTTCACCTCAAAAATTAGTCCAGACAACAGATGTCAGCAGTTATGGAAATACAAGTTAAAGTACTGAGGAGCAGTTGCACTCTTGTCTTTCTACTGTGTCTTGAGCTACAGAAACTGGCCACAGGGAAAGCAAGGTCTGTATTTGCTGAGAGTGTTTATCGGGTGTCTCCATGGGGGTTATTATTGTGTATTATTTATTTGTTAACAGTTTCACAGTGGCAGTGTGGGAGGGCCATAAGGGCAGGACCAAAATGCAGCACTAATGATTGGTGAAGTTAGATCCTTTCCCAATTTGATTACAATTTAAAAGGTAAAAACGTTAAAATGTGGATGAGGGAACTGACAGAACCAGATTGGGCAGAATGGGAACCAGAAGAACAAAAATAAGGATGTCAAGAACCTGGACACAGAGGAGAGTGTATGGCTTTCTCAACCTGTCCTCCTTGGTGAGAGCTGAGACGCATTTATAGACTATGTACACTGCCATTACTTGGTTAAATTCCCTGCTTTAAACATAAAACAGAAAAGAGGATGGTGCATTTCAATGCTGTTCATTTTGCACTTTTCACAAGCTGCCACTTTTAAAAAGAAAAATAAAATGTTTGGGCAGGTTCTTTGAGGGTGAAGAGTAAGTGTAGGAGCAAGTACAGAAATTTACTTCTGTGTATGTCAAACTTTCACGCATGCATCTGTAAGTGTAGTGCATACATACGAGCTGGTAGGAGGCTTTCTTCAGACAGAAGGGGGGGTTGGCTGTTTGCTGAGAGATGCTATAAATGTAGATCTTTTGGAAAATCTAAAAATGAACTGGTGCTAGTGCAAGACAGCATTTTGTTGAGTGAATGTTTAGCAAGACATCAATAGAGAAGATGAGTATCTTCTCAAATACTATATATAGCATTTATTCCTAAATTCAGAAACAAGTTCTATTTGTGAAAATAGATCTTAACTGACAGCTGCTTGATTTTAATTGTGTGGTCCTCTTTTTATAGGAGGGATGTAGGGAATTACAGGTCATTTGCATCATCCTGTCTCTTGGAAGAATGTTGTCAATTCACGCCTTCATGTGTGAACTTTCCAGGAGCTAATTTTTACCTTTGCTTTGGGAGGAAAGTATATACCTTGAAAAGAAACAGGAGATGACCTCAGGCCACAGTGCAGCTTGGGGAGAAGGGAGGGAACAACTGCAAGCAAAATAAAATGCCAGAAAAATAAAGTAAAGTAAAGGGGACTGGTTCTGGGTTAGAGCTAGATGAAGGAACGGAGCAAACCGGAATGATTGCCATGATTACTGAAGGGTACAGTATATGTTGATGGGAAATTAAATTTATTCTTCCATTTGGTGTGGCAGTTGTTGATGGATGAGATCTGGTAGCACATCTCATTCACTTTCCACTTGCAGGCCTGTTCCTTATCTTGTTACTGTTATAGCTCTGGGGATTCCACAGTTTCTTTTGGATTATTTCATAAATGAATATTTTGCATGTGTATTCAACCAGAATTCTTTATTTTTGTTGCTTTTCTGTTCTGTGGTACAGTCTCTCCTCTTACCCTATTCCAACATCTGTCCCTCAGCTTCAGAGTGCAGGAGTAGCTATTATATTGACATGTCAGCCTGTCATCAGTTGCCTTTCCCTTGCTCCTGCTGCTCCTCGAGCCTATCTTCCACCAACATTAATGAGCACGTGTAGTCCCTCCCTTCGTTTCTGCAGTCTCCCAAACACACTTTTGTCACTATTACCCATTGACAATGTGTATTAACAAACATTTTTAGAAGTTGCCCCACTGCTTGAACCTAACCCATCTTCATTTCTACTGCTCACTTTAAAAATTAAAGAAATTGACATTCTGTTTGGCAGAGCTTTGTCACAATTTTCAGCCTTTCCTCCGTCCCATCTGCTCCCCCAGCTGCTCAGTCACACCCTGCCCTCCATTTTCAGCGTGCCTCACTGCAGATAGATAAAATAGCCAGTAACTGTTAGTCAGGATGTGTCGCTTCCCTTCCCACTGTCCCATCTGCTCCTCGCTCTCTTTCAGCTTTTCACCCGTGCTCTTGTTTTTATGCTGTCCCGTTATTTTTGGCAAACGGCTGCATTGCGGATGACACAGATTCAAGGGATGCACTGAGGTGTTCACTCTTGTGGTAATGGGGTGGTTACCAGGGTTCAGGTATATGAGTTGGCCTGTCATTTATCTAAGAACATTTTCTAAAAGAAAGCACTTAGAAGTGCTTTTAAGATTGACCGGGTGGTCTCTGTTGCTTCTGTGGAGAAGTAAACAAATTCGGGCCTTACTCTTCAGTTGTGATGCAATGGGGGGTGAAAACCGAAGTTCAGATCCTTAAATTGCACTGGTAAAAGGAACCCCAGCAAGCGATTTGAGTTTTTTTCCAAGCATTTTCCTGATACGCATAATGGTACCACCCGTGCCCCTCCTGTACTGCAGCAGCTTTACCCACAAACATTTTACCCATCTGTCCCTTCCCCCAAAAAATCCTTGCAAACCCTATATAACAGACTGTTGCAAGGAATATTTCATTTAGTTCTTGGGATGTAAAGATGAGTCAACATTACATTAGTTTTTAAGCATTGCTTCTCTAGTAAAAGCATTCATTTCCTTCAGGAAATTGAAAGGATGGAGCTTTAATAACCATAGGAAGCACACTTACTCCCCTGTCATATACTAGGAGAGGCAGTGAAAGGTAATGCAGGACTAGGTGTTATATTCATGGTAGTTAATTTGCTTGATTTCTTCAACACAACAAATAGTGCAGTTTGTGTATCTTATTTTAAAATTATTATGGATAAGTTGGCTGATTTAAGTGGGAGAGGATGAAATCTGTAGAACAGGTAGTAATTAAATATATGTTTAAAAAAAGGCAGCTCTTCTAAAAATTGTACTAGATTATTTTGACCCTTTAAAAACCAAAGGCAGATGAAAACAGAATAATGTAATCTGTAGTGTTGCAGTTTGTAGTATCAAGCACATGTTTCATGTCACTCTGGCCATAGTATCTGACAGTCTTATTATATGGTGCATATGTTCCCATAAGAAATATTCAACTGCTTCTCCAATTTTACCATACACTCTTATTTTGCCATGTGCTTGGATTGTCAAGTCTCTGGGAGGGTAGTTCAAAAAGAAAGAAATGTTGTGAATCTCTGTTTTACTCCATGAAGATGGACGCTTGTTTAAATTGCAGCAAATTTAATTCCCTTGCATGGGACTTGTTAAAGTATTTTTAGTATGAGCAAGCTTGATAACATCACTGACTTTGTATAGAAGTTTTCTTTAATCTGTCCCAGAGCAGCTATATAAATGAGATATGTTGCGAATGCAGCACGCGTAGATATTTTCCATCTTCTGAGCACTTGCCAGGAAGTTACCAGCTAATGTCTGTCAGGGGAGGCTTCTTGCCACATGTCACCCTGCCATCAGGCTGGGTTTGCAGCGTGGTGGAAAACATGCACCCCAGTTCCTGAGCCCTCCCTAAAACAACGTGGTGCATGTGATTTGCTCCCAGAACAAGCTACTGCACATGGGTTCGGCAGCCCTCTGCATAACGAGCATTTGGGACGTGCCAAATCACCATGGTGCCACCACTGTTGCTAGAAAAAGTTTAAGAATGGTTGCTGTAGGAAGATGTAGGATTGGGTCCCTGATAAAATACTGGGGAATACATTTCTGTAAAAGACAACTTCAGCATGTTATTTTGTATAGGACTGCCTAGTTTTGACTGCTGTACAGAATTCAGTCTTGGGTGTTGTCGTGGTTTAAACCTCAGTCGGCAACTGAGCACCACACAGCTGCTTGCTCACTCCCC
>NW_008795317.1:2483695-2508537 GCF_000699145.1 Aptenodytes forsteri | reverse complement strand
AAACTAAAAAGTCCTTGGCTAGTGTAAGCACTGCTTAGCAACAACTAAACCATCGGTGCCTTATCAACTTTGTTCTCATCCTAAATCCAAAACACAGCAGTGTACCAGCTACTAGGAAGGAAATTAACTCTATTCCTGCCGAAACCAGGACAGGTGTCTCCTCAACTTCCACATGGGAGGGTAGATGACGTATTCTGGTCAGTATTCCCCAAAGTATTCTCTTTGTAGTTGGCTAGCTAGGAGATGTAAATGCATTTATGAAAAACACTCCTGGACCCTCAATTTCATCTCTCCATGCCATTCAGTAATATCGTCGTACACAGTCCTGTAGATCAGTGAAAATGCTTGCATATTGTTGATTAGCTCTAACTCACTTTAGAGAGAAGTTCTTTTAAATGATGCTGTGCTCTCTGAAGCCACTTCTCCTGCCATGTTTGTTTTGTTTCATGCTCATAGTGGTGTAATTACCTTGCAAAGCAAATGAAATTAGTGTTTTCTCTCACATCCTCTCTGACTTCAAAATTCCACCATGTCTTTTAACCTGACTCTTAATTCTCACCTAAATGATCTATTCTCGTGTGTGTTGTCCTTCAAAAGCTATCTTTCTCAAGAACCAGCCATTAAACAGTCTTCCTATTTCTGGCTTGTTTTCACTTAGAGGTTAAATGTGACATGCATGTGTAACTGGAAATGGATTTAGGAATGGGAGTGTTTGGACTGTGCAAATCCTTTTCACACCTGTCTTTTTCCACCCCTCTCAAACACATACACAGATTTACTTTTCAAGGTACCTCACTACGTGATAGTATCATTTATTTTTCTAAGATGACTGAGAAGGCCCAGTTGAGAGAGATCTGATGGTAGCCAATTTCGCTTGACCGAACAATGTGCAGAGAGATTTTTCCCAACATCTGGCAAAAATGTGTGAGGCTGATCTTCGTTTACAGCAGGAATTGGATTGGAATAATAACCCAAACTCCATTCAGTTCTAGGAAAGGTGGCCTGAGCCAACCTTTGTAAGTCACCTCCTATGTCATGCCGCATGCCCTTGGACTGAGTATCTTGACAATATATCTATTTTTTTGTGTAGTTTAAATGCTACAGTCCATTTATTTCAGTGTGTGGGGAGGTGGGCGTGATTACTAAAAGTAAAGTATGATGAAGTATTGATGCGAGATTACAGTAAGATGGAGCATTGAGGAAGGATGCACTACAAGGGTTTCAGCCAGGCAGCCACAGCTTCGTTGTCATTTTAACACTAGGTGCTCTTTTGCCACTCTTATCTTCTGGCTGTATTTCTGACAGGAAAAGAGGATAGAGAAAGAGACAGCACCAAAACCCAGAGAAACATCACAAATTCATAGCAGCTGCTTGTATTGTTGCAATGGAACATATTGTTAAAAGCATTAAATAGCATAATAATTTCATAATTAAAACTGTTTCTTTGTAGAGTTGACGAATAAGTTTGATAGACAAAGGGAGAGTGAAAGGTAAATCTGATGGTAGACTATGCTCTATAGATAAGCTACAGCTCAATCAGAATTAATTAGCATGGTGTAAAAAGAGGGTGTTTGACTCTTAACACAAAAGTTCAAGCTAGCATGATCATAACTGCTCCTTATTTAAACTTGGTTGTTAACGTGAATTTAATAGCAAGATTTCGAACAATTTCTCTGTGTGCATACACTTACGCATTCTGAAAAGGCATAAATTTTTCATATATGGGACCATGCATTCATACTGTGCATTTCAGGAGGAGACAAACTTAAGTTATCTTCTACCTGTGTGTGAACTGAAGGAGAATGTTGTGGAAGTCCTTGGGCAGCTTTGGAGATGCAAAGTACTAGGAAGGGAAAAAGTTGTTTCACTGAGTAACTGTCGGTGTCTGTGAATATTTATATAATTATCTTATATTCTCTACCCTTCTCCTTTCATGCCCTAGTTTTCATCCAGAATTTTCAGAGAAAAATCTCAGTCTCTGTTTTCATAAATGAATGTTTTTCATAGCATTGTATGGAAGATTGACTATTGCTGTATTGCACATACGGCCTGATACAGAGTATTTTTCCTTGAAGCTTATCTATCCTCATTTTTGTGCTGACTCAGACTGACTCATACACTAGATATAGTTCTGACTGGGACTAACATTCAATTTACCAGAGATCTACTTTGCAATAATAAGTTAAAATTGTATTTTTATGCTTGTAACTGTCATTTATTTGAAGTTTTGTCACTTTATAATCTAGCAGTTGAAACATTTGTTTCGATGCTTACAAAACTAGCAATTTAATTGTCTAGGAATGTATTTTTAGGTCTGTTTTGAGCATGTGTTTATGTTGTTTCGGGTATCTGAGCATGAATTCTGGTCTGGATGCAGCTATTAAAGATTAATTACTGCTCTTTTTTTTTGATGCTGCAGTCACAAGACTTTTGTTTTCTGCAACATCAATGTTTATGACGTGAAGGCTGAACAGCTCCTGATATTTTCCTTAGTTCCCATGCCCTGGCAAATGGTTATCCCTTCACACAAAGCATTCAGTCTTTTGCAGATTCAGGCACTATGTAAAGAGGCTTGCAGCCTGGGGCCATGATGAACAAGATATTTTTCCTTATGCAGTAATGAGACAATATTTCCTTGTGATGTGCTGTAATGCTTTTTAAAATTTGTTCTAACAACTGAATGTTGGAGGAAGCTAAAACTTTCTCATCCTTCTTTCACCATCTTCTTGCAGTCTCTGTGCTGCACTCACACTTCAGGTGATAATGCAAAATATAGATTCAGAAAAATGTAAACTAGTATATGGTGGAGAGAGACGTGCTTTATTTGTATCATTAGAACAACAGTACCAAAAACTTTACAACAGATATTTACGCTTCTCAAACATGAGCAGTAATATTTGCACTGAAAAAAAAAATTGGGATTGCATGTGTGTTTAAATCTTTTTTTCGTATGGAAGTATCTGTTTATTAAGACTCATTGCGATGACCAGTTCTGATCTGACTCTGAAATCTTTCAGTGAAGTCTTATTAATCAACCAAAGCATTAATGACTTCTGAAGTTGTTTGATGCTGTTTGTTTTGTACTGAAGTGCTTTACTCCATATTGGAACCTATTGGATAGTATTATCCACCCCAGAAGCATGTTGTTACTGTTTACGTCCATCGGCAAAAATTCATAAAGGAGTACATTTAATAAGAAAAGAATTAAGACATAGAATGTATAGAACTGTGTCCAGTTCTGGGCTCCCCACTACAAGACAGACATGGACATGCTGGAGTGAGTCCAGCAAAGGGCCACAAAGATGATGAAGGGACTGGAGCATCTGCCATAAGAGGAGAGGCTGAGAGAGCTGGGCCTGTTCAGCCTGGAGGAGAGAAGGCTCAGGGGGGATCTTATCCATGCATATAAATACCTAATTGTAGGGGGAAAGAAGACAAAGCCAGACTCTTCTCAGTGGTATTTAGTGACAGGACAAAAGGCAATGGGCACAAACTGAAATATAAGAAATTCCATTTAAATGTAAGAAAATCTTTTTTACTGTGAGGGTACTCAGACAACACCGGTTGCCCGGTGAGGTTGTGCAGTCTTCATCGTTGGAGATATTCAAAACCTGACTGGACACAGTCCTGAGCAGCCTGCTCTAGCTGACCCTGCTTTGATGACCTTTCTAGGTAACCTCTAGAGGTCCCCTCCAACTTCAATTACGATTCAGCACTGCTTTCTATCGTGAGGTCTTACCCAAACTTCAGAGGCATTGGTGGGAGTTCTGCTAGATATTTTAAAAGCTTTGGGTTCTGTTCCATAAGGATTTGAACTTCTGTATAAAAGCTGTTTGTTGTAACTACAACGTCTTTTTCTAATGTTGCTTGAAAAATTGTAGGTGTTGTTAACTTCATCTGTACCTTTTGTTTTGCCCCTCAGGAGCGTTTCTTCTCACCAAGAATTCGTCGTCGACTTCATGCTGTTCTAGCATCTGTTAGCACTTCAATGTTGATTTTATCAAATCTAGTATTTCTTGGAGGAAATCACGTTGGAAAAATCTACTGGAACAGGATCTTTGTGGAAGGCAAGTTTATTTTTATATGCTTTCTAGATAACAGAACTTTCCAAATACTACCTTGGGTGGGCTGAGCCAGGTTCTTTCAGTGCACTAACTGGGAGTAACTTTTTTTCTGTTTCTGTTCAAAACCGTCCAAAATCTGTCTGACAAAATCTAAATAACTGTGCAGGCTGTGTGACTGCAAAGAAACATTGCCCTTCTCCCATCAAGTCTAGAAAGAGAGTTATCAGGCTTCTCTGTCAGTGAAATCACCGAAGATTGAATAATAAATGTGTGACAAGTTAGCCAGGTTGGATTTTTTTTTTCTGCCCTGCATTTCATGTACGTCAGTAAGAACAGACGTACTAAAGCCAACCCCGTAGATTCTGTGGAAGGTTAGTGAATGAGATCTGCATAATACAGCATAATTGAGCAACCTTAAGTTTTTTTGTAGTAGATCTGTTATCAAACCTTCTGACTATTGAGGACAAGGTTTGAGGACAGGGGAACTTGGGTGACAGTATCAGCCTGTGGTGTTGCTGAATAAGCAGTATGCAGCGTTGTGCTGTGAGCTGACTCAGGAGACAAGTCCAGCTTTAATTTTTTTGCCAGAGCACAGTGTAAGCAGGACCAGTTTTCTTCTTCGGTGGTTATTGCTGCCAGAGCCCCACATTGTCAAATAAAGGTCTTGTAGAAGAATATTTCTTCCTCACGAGGGAAGTACTAATAGGCTTCTGTGCCTAGAAGTGCTCTCCTACAAAGACCACCACTGTCTATTGCTCCTTCATGCAGTGTTTTCTCCTCTTGTTCCTTGCAGTGGTTTAGAGGTAAGCTCTGGAGTTCCAAGGTCCTACTTAAGCATCCCAAAATAATGAAACTCTTTAAGAGTAAGTTATGTACATAAACCGAACGATTTCTCTTCTGAGCTCAAGCAAAAAACCATTCAAACAGCCCTAAGAAAGGTACATTTTTAGCATAAAATACAGTGAAGCTTTTTGTTAATACTGGGCAGGGAAGATGGGGTGAAATACTTGCTCATGTTTGGTTTTTGCTCTTAAAACATAAAAGATTTGTTTTCTGTTTCCTTAAAAAGGCTTCATTTTCTCTTAAATTGTTTCCTCCCAGTTAGTTGGCTAATAGTTTCAGTAGAAAAAAATAGCTGAGAGAATAAGTTTGGAAGTAAAGTTAGACATCACTTCTTATCTATTAAAAAAAAAAGCACTAGTGAAATTATCCATTTCAGGTTTATAGCTTCATGCAAATTATTTTCTTAACACAATTTGTATATTAGAAATGGAGAAAGTGTACCTCCCTCTTCGGAAGGGTTAGCAGTTGGCAGAATGCTGGGGTTTGCATCTGATGAAGGACAATGTTTTAGCAAGTAGAACAGTATTTAATTAAACCAGATCAATTATTGATTGTTTTTTCATTTTTCAATGAGGGTTTTTTTTCAAACCCTCATTGGTTTCATGGGGTTTTTTTAATAGTTCTTTGGTCTAGCTCTCTGCATATAACTTGAGTACATATAGTTACTTCAGTATTAGGTACCAGGTGTCTAAGATAGGAATAGCAATAGCTTAGTCTATTGCTCTGCATATAACTTGAGTACATATAGTTACTTCAGTATTAGGTACCAGGTGTCTAAGATAGGAATAGCAAATTAGCTTAGTCATTTGCAACTTTGTTTCCATGACGTGCTAATCAAATTAACTTTATTTTTAGAACGTAAAAGCTTTTGCTTAGTGCAGCTCATACTCTACTAGTAGAAATCTCAGTGTTAAGCTTTATGTGCCTGTATCCTTAGATTACACAGATGACTGTGAGCATATTCTATTACTGCATTATGGTTCTGACAACTCACGTGTACAAACTGAAACATCCACTAAGATTTTATTGCATCAACACTCCTGCTCCATTGTGGTTTTCCTACTATGGAATAAATGCTGAGCATTGAAGGCTGGTCAAATCCAGAAGGACTATTCAGAACGATGGTCTTCAATTTAACGTAAATTGAAGTGCTGGTCTGTAGGAGATGTAACAAAAATCTACACATATATTTCGAGAGTACAGTGCTAAAAGATAAAGATAAATAAATTTGTGTATAGTCTGCACTGTTCTGGTGAATCCAATTCATTAATATATTTAGACTAAACTAAATACTACAATATAGACTCTTTCGTCATTCCTTTGTCAGCCCAAGGACAGATGAGATGATCTAGCTGCTTGTCTTCAGCTCAAGTTTTTGCCATTACCTTCATAAAAAATTAAATGGGGATATGCTTGACTTGTTTGAAGTAGTAAGGGTGGTGGTAGTGGGTGAGTGTTCTGTGGGGCAGGAGGGTGTTTGTTTGGGGTTTTTATTTTTACACATTTTTCTGGTGTGATTCAAGCAACATAAAGTTCCCATGCACGAAGATTTTCTCTTGTGCACTATGATGTTGAAGAGCTTTGATTAGAACAGATGTTGACCTCCCGTCAGTGTTTCATGAAGAGTAGTCAAGAAATCTGGCAAGGGACCCCCAAACCTCTTCTCTACATAATATCCAAATCTGTGTCCTTGCACTTGGTAGACAAAGCAATGTTCTAATGTCCAGTACATTACTGAGATGTGCTAGATATGTATCTAGTTACTTTGAGTCAATAATTGTTAGCTTTGGGTTGAGAAGAGGGAAGATACTTGGTGAATTTCAGGTTAAAATATTAAAAATAATAATCTTGCTCTATTTAAAACCTTTTTGATCTGTTTGAAGTTCATCTTAGTTTAGGAAACCTAAGCAGGGTTTTGCACCACTCTAAAACCAAATCTAGAGAGTAGACATTTGCATTTGGAGGACATCTTTACATTCTCAGCAACCTAGGCAGCAGGGCTTGAGAATGGTTGACGGAGGTGGCAGAGGGCTCTGCAGCAATAGTGTGACATAAAATCCCTCTGAGGTAAGGAATAGAGATCAGGTAAGGAATAGAGAGCTGTGGAAACAAAGCTGTTCACCTGCACATCAGCTGCAAACAACAGTCAGTTCCTTTCCTTTGTTCAAATCCCACAGAATTATGTCTACAAAGATTTGTACATATATGGGTAAGAAGAAAATATAAATGTAAATATAATTGGCATTTGTAGATCACTAACAAAATTAGTCAATAACATATATGCTAAACTCAAGCAATAAATTGCATCTTAGAGCAGAAATCAGATCTCCAGGTTTAGGTGCAGCTTTAGGTGTTGAGCATGGCATTTTCAGGTCTGGCGACGAAATGAACCTCAGAATATCAGTATTTCAAAACCCTAAATGCCCAGCATATAGTACTTTGCACTCAGAAATTAGGAGTTCTGTTGTATAATATCTAAAAACAGTGCTTGGAGAGCAGCTTTCCATTAGCATGTGTGTGACAGTGATGGAAATTTAAAATGGCTAACTCTTAAAAGGAAGTTTTACTGAAGCTGAAGATTTACAAAATGCACTTCTAGTTTTGCTTTTTGGTTACTGAAGAGGACCTACTCTGTTCTTTTGCAAAGACTGAGTATTATCAAAAATCTATACAGTTGTCTGAGAGCGGGGAGGAGAGGACATGGGTATGAAAGCAGTTAAACCCCAGGACAGCATAGTCAGCACAGGGAGGACCATGCAAGTGAGCTACCTTTGTTATCAAAGCTTTGTGGATTGCTTTCTAGGAACAGGATTTAGCTGAGGTTGTTTCTCACATGTTGTAAGCTTTGGATGCTGCAATGTCCCTTGCCATGCCATAGTTTTCCCTTCTCTTTTCCCGGAATTCTTGCTTGACTGATGTTTGAACTGTTTTGCAGTGCCTTGGCAGTGCTTTCCACAGCTCCCATACCACTGACAAGGAGGGTTTCTATTTGAGCGTGCCAGGTAGCAGTATTTTTTAGCATTTGCTTTTATCTTGTGAAAAATAAATTAAATTTATCTGGCTTTAAAATGGATTTCTGTACATCATTAAAATGACTGTTGTCAAAATTACGGGAGCAGGGGTGTGTGTGTGTTACATGTATGAGTATTTGTTCTTAAATTTGTTCTCAGACTGTTCGGACCAGCCTTAGTGCTTGGCCCCATAAGTTATTTACGAAGAAAAAAGTTCCTACAGCAAGCATTTGCTTTGACTTTTTTTAGTAAGGCTTTTCTCATATGGGACAGTGTCATTCTAATAAGAAAGCAGGAGAAATGTCTTCTACATAACAAACTGGTTTTAATCCTGTATTCAGAGTAAGGAATTAATACTTCGCTTCAAAATGAGAGGCTCCAACAAGGGGGGTTCTCTTTGGAAGGGCACTCTCCTGGGACCGGCGCTGTGCAGTGCTTTTGGTTAAGAAGGCTGAATTATCTTAGCAAGCATAGCCAAAGGCATTAAGCTGGGAGGGGACACAAGTATATTGGGTGATAAAAGTATAAAATGATTCCTGCTCTTTCTCTGGTTTGTGAGGAACAGGGCCCAGATCAATGAGGAAAGCGCACGGTGCATTGTCAGGCGTATTTTACTTTGAATAGCTGTCTGAAAATCGGACAGCCATCATTTAACTTAACTATAAACCAGTACTTTAACTACCCAATTTACCTTGCTAAATTGTGAGGAGTTGTCTCTCTTGAGGGCAGTTCATCTCACAAACATCTGTCTTAGCATGGGATGAGATGCATTGTCACTCTTCACTGAGTTCAGAGGCATTTTGTACAGGCTAGTTTAGATTAGATTGGATGTCCAGCCTTTGAGAAGGTGTCCTTTAGTAGACATCCAGCTAAGAGTGAATTTCACCCTCGGTTAGAAATGATTTACCGCAGGAGTACAGAACGGCTGGCTGGGCAGAAGTCCTGCAATGAAGGGTACCTGACTGTTCTACCAGATTGCAAACTTCGTGCATCAACAGCGTCATATTACTTACAACAAAAATAGACCTTACGCCGGGATGCGTTGACAGCAGTGTAAAATGTCTAAAATAACCTCTTCTACATGATATTCTGAAGGTTAAAGTTAAAATATGTCCAGTTTTGGTTACTGCAGTTTAAAAAAATAACGATCATCTGACAATTAGGGAGAGGGAAATACAGCAACATGATTGGAAGTCGGAGAGGGAAATACAGCAACATGATTGGAAGTCTAGGAGCCATGACCCTGAAATAAATGGCATTGTTTTGGTTTGAGAGGAAAGTATTGAGGGGAGAAATACGTACATAGAAGTTTCTGCAAAGAAGATGTTAACAAGCTATTCTGTATCACCAGTGAGGTCAGGAGAAGAAAAAAAACTGTAAAATGTAGCAAGGAAGTTTTAGTTGAGGTAGGAGAAACTTTCAAACTGTAAGGCCTGGAAAGTATTGAAACATTGCCTAGGTAAGCTGTTGGATTGCCATCTTTGGAGAACAGTCTCCAAGTAGACAAAAATCTGTCAAGCAATGTAGAAAATAGATTTCATCGTGGTGTAGGAGGAACCTCTGAATGGCCTCCAGACCCATTCCAAGCCATTTTCTCTAGGTCGTTCATCAGCAGATACAGCTGTTTACATGGAAGAGAAATCTGCATACAGCACAGCAGGATTTTTGTTTGGATTTATGTATTTATTCGGTAAGTTAAGGACCATGGTAATGTACAAAAATGCAGTTTCAGTAACATTTTATAACAGTTTCTTTTTGGAGTTTGATGATCTGATGGGGGGAAAAAAGCCCATAGTGCTGTGGCTGAGGTGCAACTTAGTGGAAGTCATGGTGCAATTTTAAACTACCGACAAATACTCTCATGGAGAAGTTTGAAATTATTTGCTGTTTCATACTTGCTTTTTTCTTCTAGCATTTAGGATGAAGTGCATAGTGTTGTATATGAATATTTCATTACATAAATTTCTGAGAGCATTTAAAACCAATTGTACTATGCAAAGCTAAAGCTGATTTCTGAATGTCTAATATTTGTTCACTAACTGAAGATGGTGAAGCCTTTATTTTGCCTCCAGTTTTCCCTTTCGGCTTGCTTTGAAGCTAAATCAGGTTTTATGCTGATCAAAATTCAGTTATTTGGTTAATTTATAGGGAAAGGTAAGATTTTCTCATCACTACTAGGTGATTACCTGACCTAGTTTATGGAGGCGGAAAGCCTTTGGACTTCACAGCTGTGCAGCATTATCTCAGATTGTGTTTCACGGGACATCTTAGACATTGATTTGCAAGTGGGAATTTCCATGATAATGGCATACAAGATTCAGAGGTTTGAGTGAACCAAAGGGTTTGGTATAACACGTTTGGTGTAACATGCATAAATCTGGAATTTTTGGCTTGTTTTGGCAGAAACAGTAGACCATTATCTTATGACATTTAATTAAAATGATGCTGCTTGCTAATTACACTATATCACAGTATTGAAGATTATTCTCAGAACTTATATTTGTTTCATTTTATGTAAATCACGTAGTGAATGAATTGAGAATTGAAAGGGTATCAGGATCCTTAAAGGCATCATCCTGCACCGCTGTTACCTTTAGAAGTTTTGCCCTTGATTTTGAAGACAGTGAAATAGGTCCTTTTTCTACAAAAAATCACTTGTATATTAGTGGTTGAGATGCCTTTCTGTATTCAACAACTACATCATTTAAAAACCATGAGTTACTTACTGTGTCGCTCCACTGCTGTGTGAGATGTCAATAACAAAAAAATGAGACACTCCTATATTGGTTGTTGTATGCTCTAGTCTGGCTCATGTAAGATCATGTCTACCCATTAGATATGTTGCTGATCATATGCCTCATTTGCTGCAATAATGAGCGTAGGAAAAACGTCTCAGGATGATCAGCAGTTCATACGACAGCATCTCTCCCTTAAGAAACTATCTGAATATTGCTAGTTAGCTTAGTTAACTGTTTTAACACATTTTAAGGGCTGAAGGAAGCTACCAAAAAGAGTCGGAGCAAAGTAGTTAGAACTTCCTATTAAACAGGGTTTTTTTGGACTTTTTAACTCTGAGGTGTTGCCAGATAACATACAATGACGTATTAGGAGCCATATTGCACTTCAACAACTTCTGGGATTGGTAGCAGCAATATCTGTAAATATCTAGCTATGAAGGGGCTTAAAGGTGCAGGAGGAATGACAGCAATATCTGTAAATATCTAGCTATGACGGGGCTTAAAGGTGCAGGAGGAATGAAATCATGTAGCGAAGGACCTCAAAGGAGGCCACAAGACCTGTCAGCTGAGGCATCCCTGTGACTGTATGATACTTTGCTGTCCATTCTGTGCATCTCTTGCAAAGCCTTCATTCCAATTTCTTTGCAGCTGAAAGAAAAAGGAGGGCTACTTCAATGATTGACTGTTCAGAGTTGTCGTTTGTGTTTTCAGATGGCCCTTGTTTGGGTTTGGAAGCTTCTGCTGTAGGGTAGCTGGCATATGGTCTTCCAGCATTCCTGTTCCTCCAGATTTTCACTTTCACTGAGAAATCCCACTTGTTGCTGTTATGCAGAAACTTACTTAAGGTCATTTTTCCCAGAAATACATTTATGAATGCTATATTGATGGATTGCATAATTTAGAGAAATATTGCATAGTGGCAGGAATAGTACTGAAGATGTCACGTTTTTCCAAATGATTCATTCTTCTTCAAGCACAAAGGATACTTGTTTTTACAATCATTTATGTGACCTTGCTTGGTGGGTGCTGTTCATTGGGAAGTGAACTGGCAAAATACCAAGAAAAAATGAATTTTGGTCTGCAGTAATAAGGAGGCAGTGATTTTTTTTTCCCCTTCACCTCCCAAAGGATGAGCGCTGTAAAAAAGCAAATATTCACGTTTTGGGGGGTTTTCTTTAGACTTGAAACAATAAAGCATATTCTGCCATATTCTGTTGAATCATGTTGGTTTGAGCCTCCGTTCTATGTGAAAACCGTTGGAGCATTGCTATGTTTAAATTCAACTATTGCTGTTGAATCTCAATAGTTTACCATTTGTCTTTACAGTCTTAGAACCTGATCCTACAATCATATCAATGCAGAAAGATCCTTCTGTCCAGAAAGTCCCAGAACATGTGCAGACGCGTCTGCCGGGATCAATATGATTGCAGGGTCAGAATTGGTCACAAAGAACCTACATGTCATATACCATGTTAAAGCCTTTATTTTACCTATGGCATGTACAAGTACAAAAATGCTCTACGCTATGACTGCATGTGGAGAGTTTACTGTTGTGCATTATGTTGTGCGTGACTTACAGAACTCAGTAAACTACACTGCACACAGAAAATGGGGAGTTGTTCCTACGTCGTGGCTGCCTTCTTGGCAATCTGTAACTCTTATAAAAAGACAAGAAGTGTGCTATTTAATGAGCTTTGCTGATCACGGGCAAAATGCCCCCAGATTTTCAATGACTTGGGCAAGGTTCATACAACATTTTTCTTATCATTGTAATGATGCCAATAAAGTGTAGGATGGTATGATGAGCAGTTGGTGTAGTGGGTTGGCCAAGTCCATCTTAGAGATGTAACCTTGCTGGTAGCAATGTGTTTAGTGTGGAAGCTGGAATGGATGATATTGCCAAACATGCATGTTCTGCTGGTGTAACAGATCAGTATGTGCTGTTTTTAGCGTAGTCTTTCAGAGACTGAAGTACTTTGAATGTGCAGACCCTTTATGTCTTACGCATAGCATGAACATAAAAAATAAAACTAGGTTTTGTCTCAAAAAGCTTAAAATTGCTGTGACGTCATGACTGCTTGTCAACATGTAATTCAGCTTGTAATTCCTATAGCTCATTAAACAAGTAAGAAGGTGGGATTGGTTTTAAAATTCGTGGGACAACTTTTTAAAAAAAATAATCTTGTAACACCTCTAAAATGTCTTTCTCTTTTGAGTCCTTATGCACATGAAGTACATAAAGTCCAATGACAGACATGTCAAAAGGCCGTGTAGGAATACCCTTGGAACGACATTTTCTTGAAACTGTTCTTTGGGAATTACTAACAAGGCAGGAATAGTGCTCCTCCTTTCCCCTGTGAGTTGTAGATTAACCAGCAGGGACTGGGGCTGAGGGCTGCCAGAGGGAGCAGTGTTGTTGCTTCCAGAAGGAACACTGGAAGATGGGAGTGTGGCTGTGGTTATGCCAGCTCTTTTTTGTCATGCATGACCAGCAAGAGTAATTTTTGAGGACTGTAGGCTTTCTTTTCCACTCCAGGCCCCACTCAGCCTCAGTGTTGAGGGTACAATTTTGGCCGTTTCTTGCAGAGGAAGAAGTGTAGTGACCCACACTGACCATGACTGTTTCTCTTCCCTGCCATTGCACTTGCTGGCTCTTGTCATGCAAAATAGCCCAGCCAAGAACCTTAAGAGGGCAGAGGACACTCACAGTTTTGCCTTCTTATTCCCCTGTTTTTTTGCCATACACAGCAAAAGTCTCACAATGACTCATAGTAACGTAGCCTGGTATAAAATACTTGAATTGCTGTTTTATACTTACGGTGTCGCTATGCTTATAGGGAAATTTATACATAAATGAACTCATGGATGTGGTGGCATGTATGTCACTGATTAGTAACAGCCATAATTTCAGCTAAGACTTGCAACCACCGAGAAAAGTTCTTTGAAGAATGATGCAATCTTTTTCTTTTCCCTTATTCAGAAATTTCCAGGAGTCTTGTAACAGCTACTTCTTTCTCATCATTGAATCCTGTTTCTTCCTTCTGTCAGCTCCTTTAATCTGTCTTCAGATTTGAACTAGTCCCGACTCTCTCACTTTTTTTGAAATGCCCATTGAGAGAACAGTTCCCAAATACAGAAAGTAACTACCTGACAGCAGGAACTGGAACACCAGCTGTTATTTAGCTTTGCAATCATTGAGACTTTCATGACAACTTTCTAAGTTGTTTATTTCCTGAAAAGTGATGTTAAAACAGCATTGTGGGGTTCCACGATTACTGCCACTTGGAGCCTGCTAGATCAAATTTTCTCAGCTTATAGGAAAAAAAGACACTTCTTTTCCAAATGCCAGCCCCGCGTATCAGTTTGAGATCGGAAATTCAAGCTGTCTTCATTCTGGCTCTTGCTTCTCTAGCAGCAAAGTCAGAGATGTTCTTAACAATTCTGTTGTGAAGGTGCATGGGCCACAGAGGAGGCCCTTCTTTAGAGATCCTCTTCTAAAAGTTGCATTGCCTGTGCAACAGGAATGAAAAGCAGTTAAGAGCTTATTTTTCTCACCGAGGTAGCTTGACAGGAGTTTTTACTACACTATAGCACAGTTCTGCTGCATAAGTAGGCAACATTTTTACACTAATGCTGTTTGGTCTATAATTCTGTTCTAGGTTCACAAAGAAAGATAGTTGTCTCAGACTATTTTAGCATCTTTTGTTTTATCTCTGAATGAATTTATTTCAACCATCCTTAAATAGCCACTGCTTTAAAGAATAGGAAAACTGAAAGTACAGGGATCCTGCAAAAAATTGACTGATTTGATTAGGCCTTGTCTCATTGTCTTGACTGTTGTTTTTTTTGGGTAGGGTTTTGGTTTTGGGGGGGGGGCGTTGAGAGGGAGAGAGTGAAACAGTGTACCCATATTTGACAAAATTTATAGACTTATGCCCTCATAAACGCTGACAGTTCTGTGAAATGTCTTCTAGCTCCTGTCATTACGTTTCTTACTAAATTGCATGCTGTGGCATGTTTTCTTAGTGCACTTGGTCCCAGCCCACAAAGATCTGAAACTGTGCGGAGTTGGGATTTAAATTCATGCCTGACTTGGAATATATCAAACTTTATGTGGACTTGGTCAAACCCTATGAGAAATGGCACCGTACAGTGGGGCAAACTTAGCTCTGATGTCCCTAAGGAAGCACCATGAGGGCAGAAGTGTGTTTCCTTCCTAAACAGCTAGGATTTTTTGCTCAGTGTTATACTACTCTATTGATGGTCTTGCTGTCCAGTGTGGCACCTGTAAAGGATGGATGAGCAGGGAGGAATGTGGCTCTACTACTGTTCTGATCTCTTTGGGCACTGTCTTCCCCTGAGAAAATGGAGAGATGTCTGTCTCTAACTCGTAAAACCTCAGTTCTGTCTGCTGCAGAGGCTGCACCCCTGGGGTACAGCGCTCTCCGGTGCTATCATGTGTGTGACTTCCTAAGACCATTTGAATACATGGTTTTGAAGTGCATGGTCCAAGTCCACCTAAGCTCTGTGAGACTAGATAGAATTAGAGTACTAAATGGCATAGTTCCCAGACTTAACTTCAATAATCCTAGAAATGCCACATTTTTCTGTTAGTGTGTGTATGTGTGTAAGTAACAGTATGTAGCTGAGATACTAGACTAAATAAATGCAAGAAATATTAATGTCTTAAATCTAGCTGTAAAGTCAGAATCATCATAAGCATTCCCAGTTATTGTTACAAATTACATCTGATGCCTGCTGTGCATTCGGTAGTGAAATGATTATAAGTTTCAGAGCAGAGAAATTCCTCAAGAACACTTCTTCCAAGAAAGTAATGGACTTCTAATATTAGAGTAGTTTTTATTTAATAAGCTGTCTTCCATTTTATCTTTCCCTTTTCTCACTTATTATTTCTAAAATTCCTAATATAAGGAGAGCATGTACTGATACCCAGTTGTGACTTGTTAGGTTGTGGATATCTTCCTAGGTGTTGAGTTTGCACTGTTAGTTGGTTAGCTTAAAAGCCTGATACAAATGTCTTAGCCCTCCATGCTTTAACAAGATCCATTTTATTTCTGACACTTGTTGAGATACCTGAGTCTTTTTTTTTTCCCCCACAAATCCCTGTCAAGCTGCCAGACCATTCTTGCCCATTCTACTAGTTAGCAGTAAATAGTGTGATTCATTTGTAGCTACAGAGTAGCACACCAGTATTTAAACGTCTTAAGCAGAAAATATGCTGTTGTTAGTATAACTGATTTAGTTATATTTTATATATATATATTTATATATATAATATAGGTTTTTTTTAAAGCTACTTCCTTATTTTTGCAGCTTGCATGTGAAAACTGATAAATAACATGATAGGGTTTTTGTATTGTTGACATCCATGCTCCTAACCATATAAAAACAGTGGACTAATAATTTTTATTACTTCTGCCCTCTTCCATGTGTCTTTTATTAGACCCACAGCTAAGCCTTCTGTCAAATATAATAATCCTTGTGCAAATTCTAACTTAGGCTTTGAAGCAATCCTGGGAGAAGAATGACTTGTGTATTGTAATACAAATAATCCATAAAAATTCGCCCAAAGGTGGGACTCTTATGTCTGAACAAAGATTTATCTTGCATCTAGATTGGACAAAAACTCAAATCATGGTACTTGTGTGGAGTATTGTTGTGGGAGAGGGTTGTTTGTCTCTTTAGAAATAGTAGTAAAGTGTTATTGAAGTAGTTGAATTGTTCAGATGGAAAAACATCTTCTTTAGTAGTTCTTAACATTGAAAGAAAAGTGTAAGTATATTGTTCCATTACCTGCAGGTTAGTATGCATCCTACAGTGAGGAATAGTTTACAAATAATTGAAAATGTTTTAAACTTGAATATTGTGACTATAATGCTTTGCCAACCCCTCTCTCTGTTAGTAATATTTATAGTGAAGGCATCTTCTATTTAACAAATAGTTTGTATGTAAATAGTTGAAAACCAGCATAACAGAAAAGCTTAATGTTGTCCCAGTTGCTATTGCTTTTGATTTAAAATGCTTAAAACAGTGACCTTTGTTCTAGCATCTGTTGCATGTAGCTGAGAATGTTTTATATAATCCTTCATTGCTGTATATAAAAACTGCCTCAGTTATATTTTGTGTGAGAAATCAGAAATTAAAACATACATGTGGACAAGGTAATCATCAAGACACGGGCACTGTTCATTACAGATGAAGTCAAACATGTGGATATCTTATTTTTTTACTCCAATATGGAGACAGAAGACAGTTTTCTCATTCCTGCCCAAATAGCATGTTTAAATGTTTAAGAACAGTCAACCTGTAGACTGATTAGAAATGTGGAAAATGAAATGACTGAAAAACTCTAGAGAATTGCTAATGGCAAGTACGGTCTTTCACCTTAGCTTAAGTTCAATTTTTTTCCAGGTCAGGAGCAACTGAAAGTTTGTACCACCTGATAGTTTTTTCTGTGCCTCTGGTATACAAACTGGGAAGAAGGGTTCAGATAAAGTTGCTGTTGTTTAGCAGGAACTCAGCAGTATCAAGGTGGGTCTGCAGACTGCTCTAGCAGTGGAATAAGCTTGGACGCTGAACTCCTCCTCTTGTCAATAGTTTGGCCATTTGAGACTACAGCTATTGCATAAAAGCTATGAAAAAAGTTAGGGATTCAATATTACTTCCTGCAAAAGCAGTCTCCCTCTAGCTGATCTTATTCCTAGCTTTACTAAAGATGTCTTAGCAGAATGAGATTCTGTTTTCCAGCATTTTCTTACACAGGTTGATTACCACTTCATCAGAAATAACAGATCTGCATGACTAATACAGCAAAGTGCCCCTGTGAGTTGGCATGTAAAGCCAAAAGAAGGTTCATTGAGACCCTCATGGAAAAACCATCGCTAGAGCCCTGATGGAAAACCATCAGCATCCCCCAAAGAGCCTTTTAACATTATTTGACTTATAATTCTATGAGAGCCGATTACTGTATTTAGAACCCAAAATGTTCTAAGGGCCAAAAGCCCTCACAGTACTCACTGAGGTGTGTTAATCTATTGTAACCTATTGGCACCTATTGTGCCCAGTTTAATACAACTCTCATAATGTGATTTGGCCAATGTTGCATATTAAGTCTGGGGCACAAGTAGATGGAGAAATCAGGAATCATGAGTCCTATTCACTAAATCCTCCTTCCATGAAAACTTAATGGTTATAACTTGAGCTCTATAATTAATATCTTGTTGCAGGCCAGCCATGTGATACACCGATAATGGCTAACCTTGCCAGTGGAGAGGAGGAGTTTCATGCTAGACATTGAGGGTCTGTCTTCATTTTTCTTGGATGAGCATCCAGGAGAAACAGAGAAAAGTAGTATTCGTTAGTTAGATGGTACTAATTCAGGTATTATAAGCAAGCTGTGGCTAAAGACCCTCAAAAGTATTTTAAAAACTGCAAATTTATTTCAGCATTGTGGCACGCTGTCATGTGGACCGAGTTTTAGTACACCGGCCAGTCCTGGCACACTTGAAGGTCTGTCTTCTGTGGTATCAGAAGCACCCAATACCAGATGCTCGGGGAAAAAAATGCGTAAGGAACAGGCCAGGTCTGGAGAGTGCAGGACAGCAAAAGCTTTTGTTAAAGTGAGAGCCAGTACACACCTCAGTCTGAGCAGTGCACACTAGGAGGGGCAAGATTGTGTAAACACAGTCCTTTTGCTTCTCTTTTAGTAGGACTGGGGAAGGTCTTGGCAGGGATGAAAGCTACTTGTGCCTCATTGAAAATCTGGTCACTGAATGTGTTGCTGACTTTGACTATGGTGAATACCCTCATGCATAGGGCAGGACATAAGTGCTGGGCAGTACTGCATAATTGCATAGGGCAGTACATAATGTTACACCTCCCTGAAACAGCAGGATTTAATTTGTCTTATGGAACTAAGGGAGCAGTCATTATTTCTTTATCTTACAAATATGTGTTTGGTCTCTGCACTCTTCTGCTATTGACAGAGGAGTCAGATATTTTGGCTTAACTACAACTAAAGCTGAGAACAACAAAAGACAAAAGCTAATTAGTATTCGTTTGACTGCTGCTCTGAAGGAATGGAGCTGTGTTCTCAGCTCCTTCTTAAGCTCCAGTGGAGATTAAAAGAAGACAATGACTATGAGGGAGGACAGAAAAACAGAAATGGAAACAAGGCAGATCCAGCCAAGAAAAAGGTCTGGCCTAAGCATTTCTTTACACTGCAAATTCATGCAAAATAAACCTTGAAGAGAGACCTGCATTGAAGCCTACTCTGTCTTTGCAGATTTCCTCCATGGCTTTTGCATAGGCTCTCACTCTTTCTTGAGGAAAAGCTGTTGTCCAGTTCCTTTTACTGGACTGGTTTGTGGAGCAGACAGTCCCACTGCGAAGCAGCACAAGGAACATGGACGGTGTATCGTGCAGTGCAAGATACCAGTGGGATCAGCAACTCGCTGCAAGAGCACATTCCGTTGGATGAATAAGTTATACCTACTTAAAAATGTAATATGGACCAACACTTTCAATCTATAAAAGCAGAGTGCAGATTCACATCTCACGGGTGGCTGCTTTAGCTTGCGTGGCTGGCACTGACAAAACTGGCAAGGATAACCCGAGCAAGGTATCTGACCTTGGCACTGTAACGCAGCTAGTACGAACTGTAGAGTTAGGGGCATTTTTCTTTCCTTTTTTTTTTTTCTTTTTTTTTTTTTAATGCTGTATAAAGGGTTAGGTACAAATCGACTCGTGTAGCACCAGAAGCAGTTCAGACCCTCTGGTGAAGATCTAAACCTGTGAAATTATTGGCATCTGTCACCTGAGATACTAATATATCCAAGGAAGTGCTGTTCTGACTTTGTCTGAATTCTTGTTCATCCCCTCTCCTCCAAGTTTTAGAAGGATTCTTTTTTCTTTTTCCTTTCTTTTCTTCTTCAACACTTTCAATCATTGTGGCTGTTCTGACTGGCTTTGCTGGCAACTCTCTCTTGACAGTTGACAGTCATCTGGAAAGGACATCTCCCGAGGCTGCAGGATTGTGGGGCCAGTGTTAAGGAAGTGCATCAAGGCAGTTCTTAGTTTAATCCTTTTCAGTACATCTAACAGCACATAACCATGAATTCCAGTTAACAAATCCAGTTGATATCCAAGAACACTTTGTTTGAAAGACCACTTTTTGTGGCAAAAGCTTTAGTTTGGGTTAATACTGGGTTTGATGTTGGACTATAGCCCTTGTTTGTGTTGTATGTACTGAGAGGCCAAAGCACAGGGTGCATTAATGTGGCTTATGAACTGCATGCATGCTGATTTTTATTTGAAGTGTAAACTGAATCTTTTATGGTCACTGTTAGTGTCACCTAGAGAAACGTACCCAGCCTGCAAAAGTTGCTTCAGCAATCAAAGCTCTCATGTCCATTACAGTTGGAAACAGACAGGGTTCAACCTTGTCAAAGTCGATTCTCTCAAAAGAAGTTGGGTGGGCAGGAGAGAAACAGCTCTTTGGACTCCCTGGTAATAAAGACAACATTTTCATTGCTGGTAGAGGTTAGAGCAGCTGTAAAGCTTTTCCACTTTCTGCTGAAATTGATAACCCACAACAGCTGTCAGCAGGCTAGAGACTACAGAATGCAGTAGACTCTACCATAGTTTAATAAAGTCCAGCTAAGGTCTGGAAAAGATGTAAAGCCCACCTACTCTGGCTGTGCTACCCCTGACCATTTGTTCTTTTACCTTTTTACTTTATTTCTAAACCAAAAAATACTCATTTATCACGTGTAGGGTGACTTGTTTCTCTGCTATGTCCACCATTTTGAAGTGAAACACCATAAAGTATAACACCTTTTGGCTGTATTTATCTTTCATTTCCCTTAAAAAGAAAAACCCCTAGAAAGGATCAAAAAGTATGTCCTTTCTTACAAAATAGTGTCATCTGGAACAAAACCCAAACCATATTCAGCCATCTCAAATTTTTACAAGTGTATACTGTCCCTGGCAATATCCCTTTCTGTATGTTCTTTCCTGAATTCCCTCAACAAACAAACCAACCAACAAACCAGAGCCTTTATTATAATTACTATTAGCAGAGCTGACTCTGGGAAAACGTACACGAGTTTGACTTCATCAACACTTACATTTTGCTGAAATTCCCCAAGACATTAGTGAGGCTTTGTGTTTAGCAGACAGTGTACTTGTAAGGCATGAAAGCAGGCATGTTGCCCTTATTTTGTTCTTTTGTTCATATTTAAATCCTTTTTCTTAGTCTTTTCCAGGAAAGAATTAAATGCTTGACTATTTTTGTGACTACTTTTATTTTTGTTAATTCTTTGTCAGATTGTTCCTTTTCACAGTTTCGGATTTTACTGGCATTCATTGAAAGACACCAGAATTCCCTCTGGGCTAGAGGATGTGTGATAGGTGGCCTATCACTCTTGGCTGACTGGCAGACTGACAGTAATACTGCCCTGCAATAGCTGTCACAGATCTGTGACCGTTTAGGATATCATGGGTTTTGTGGGTCACTCCCCCCGCCCCAATCCCAGTATCACTCTGAACGTGTCTTGATATAGGAGAATAAGAATAGTTTGAGGACATTGAAGAGCAGACAACTGCCTGAGGAGACTGAGTAGCATACAAATGATTAATGATGTATTTGGCACTGCTAGCATTATTTTTTGGATAACGTATTCAGGAGGAAGTAAATCAGTAATGGGATTTAAGAAGCACAAAAGGAGATTTCAGTATAATAAATTACATTCACAAAGGTGTTACCAAATATCTATAGAGATACTACAGGGGCAGGGAGGATTGTTGTGTGAACTGCAAACACCATACCCAAATTTTTAACTCTGAGCACTGGATTGGTACAGTATCTGTTGAAGATGGCATTAGTGCTTTGCATTACTTTCATCATTCACCCTCCTCCTGTAGGGAACTGAGCAGGTTTCCCCACTGTGTAAGAAATACCAGATCTTCATTAGTCATTTGCAGGCTCCGTGAAGAAGCTGATAACTTCATGGCACCTGAAATTATGTATCTCACTCCTCAACGAATTTCCAGATCGTTTTATTGAAGCAAACAGCACCAATGTGAAATCTTCAAGCCTCCCAACTTGCTAGTTTTCACAGAAAGGAATTGATCTTTCCTCTTTGCATTCTGTCTGTGGACAGTTCTTTCTGTTTTCAAAATATTTTGTTTTTCTACTGGACTACTTGGTGTTCTTCAGTACCTTCTTGTGAATCACCTTCCTAAAAGACTTCTGGAAACTTATACATGTGGTGTATTGTAATTGGGTTTCCTTCATTCATTGTCTTGGTGGTGTAATAATTATGACAATTTTCCTATGTGAAACTATGCTGCCCTAATCATTGAAAATCTCTGGAAAACAGTGAACCAATAGGATCATTTCACTCGTTCACTGGGTACATATATAGGATTTACCAGTCTGTGACTCTGTAGATTGAACACGTGTTATTTTCCTCCTTGTTATACATGAATGTGTCGGTTGAGGAGAGGGAGACGTGAATTGAGTGCAGATGCTCCATCATACACCAGAAAATGTAATTGAAAACATGCACTGAGTAGATGGTTGTAACTGAGTGTGCTCCTTCTGTGTCACAGGTGGAGTTGGCTAAGTAGGCCCAGGCAGAACCTTCAAGCAGACGTTCTTGCTACCCACTGCCCCAAGGCAGCATACGCATCCTATACCTATGTAACTTAGGACAGGTACTTGTACAAGGTACTCCTGCGGCCCTCCAGCGCTGGGCTTCCAGACTGCTCCAGGTTGCCAGAGCCCGCCCTTCTTAGCATCCCTGTCAGGCAACCCGAGCTTTGCTGAGACAGGGAACTCTTCTCCTTCCCGGGCCACTATGAGCTGATGGGACAGATTGTTTCCTTCTGTTTTTAGGTGGCCTTTTACAGATTCGACTGTACCCCTCCGTTATTTTTTCCATGTGTCTTTCCATCAGTCTTTCTTTTATGTTGTCTCCAGGTCTCATAATTCTTACTGGATCCTTTCCAGTATGCCCACATACTCAGGTTAGGTAACCTAGTGATGCTGCAGAAATGCGGTATTTATATTTCATTAAAACCTCAGTCTGGCTCCAGTTACAATGGGGTAATTTCAAGTTCAAAGTTTCCATTTCAAATTCATTGAAATATCTACCCACACAGAATTAGTTTGAATACAACTGTCTTCCCGTTGACTAAAGAAGGGTAAAATGCTTGCCTGGCATCATTTTACCGTAGGCTAATTTCAGGTAATGAGGATAAACCAGGTTTATTTTATGAGTGTAGTCAGGTACTTGCTTTTGAAGAAGCTTTAATCACAGTCCCAGAGCTGTCGTAAAGAGAGGCTGACTAAGTATTTTAGTTTACCCTGAACAGATTAGAAACAGGTTTGCTTACGCCATTGTTGGCATCAGTTTTACTGAGCTAGAGTAGGAGTGCTCACATGGTCATTACTGCATTTGCTTAATTAAAATGAGCTGAAAACATACCTTTTCATTAGACCAATGTTAAGCTACAGTTTTGTTTAGGTAAAAGCAGAACATTATATAGGCATTGAATATTAGCACTGATGTAACCATGATCCATATAGATACGTGTGTTCATAAATATACAAAATCTTAAACTAAAATGGCTCTGCCATTTTTTGTTTTACTTACCATAAACTGAGGGAAAACTCATGAGGTAACGAGCACACACTAATTTATACACAGCAGCTTTTAAGGGTTGATCAAGTGTCTGAGATTATCTGTGTGCTCAAGTAAGGTAGAAGTTTGCCTTGAATATTGTCTGACAATTAATGTTCAAATTTTCAAACAGAGAAAAGGAGTGTTAAAATGCTAAATGTGTTTTATGAGATGCTCTGAGAAAACCTTCTTACACGTAACTTTGCTTGAATTTGATGTGCTGGCATTGCTTTTTACGTGTTGTAATTTTTGTGTTTGGTTTCTTTCTGGTAGCTCTAACCTCCTGCCTTATTGGTACTCTCCAGGTCTCACAGGGAGTAGTGGCCAACGGTGAATTCACTGTGCTTCTTGCTGTTTCCACATAACTTACCTAAAATGTTATGGGCATACTCCGGGATTTCATCTTTTTCCTTTATGACAATAATTAGTTTTCTGGGTTTATCTCTTAATTTGTCATGCTACCAATTTCTGTTTCTTAAAATAATCATTCTGTTGCAATGTTTTTACTTTCAGTGGTTCTTACAGCTCATTTGTGTAGAAAAGTAATGAGAAATTACAAACTAAATGAAATGTTTTTAATTTCAGTGGTTCTTACAGCTCATTTGTGTAGAAAAGTAATGACAAAATTCCAAACTAAGGAGTCCTCAATTTAAAATGCTAGAGTTACTACAGAATAGCATATTCCTCATCAACGCTACTGAGCAGACAGCCTCTCCATTCTTTATTATATTTCAAGTAAAGCACAGACATTGTTTGGCTTCCAGATCATAAATGTAAACTGCTTGTCTGGTAATTGAGCTCCGGTTTCTTTTAATCTAGTTCTAATAGCATGGCATATTTCCCTTGAAATATGAGGAAAAGCTAGTTCGCTGGAGACATGGCATAGAGCTTTTTATCTCAACAAAGAGTTTGATACCCCATAACACTGAAGGACACACAGAACTGATATGTCTTAGACAACCTAGATTATGGCAAGTGAAAAAATAGCTCGACAATATTAGACATGAGTGAGGGGCAGGTGAGTGGGAATTTGTGGGGACTCTTGAGTAAGTTCTTTCTGCTAAAAAACCATATATTTTAAAATATATTTCATTAGAAATTTTGTCATCTTTGTCATTTCAGACAGAGGGCAAGTACATTTTTCTTGTAAAACAGAGTTCTAGTCTGACTTTTGGAGCAATATTGAAGAAGCCCTGTAGCTACACCACAAATAGATGCCTATGGTAATGCAGCAGGTTTGTTTGCTTTGGGTTTTATTTTTCCCTAGACTTAGAAGCATAGAATCATAGAATAGTTTGGGTTGGAAGGGACCTCTAAAGGTCATCTAGTCCAACCCCCCTGCTGTGGGCAGGGACATCTTCAACTAGATCAGGTTGCTCAGAGCCCCGTCTAACCTGACCTGGAATGTTTCCAGGGATGGGGCATCCACCACCCCTCTGGGCAACCTGTGCCAGTGCTTCACCACCCTCAGCGTAAAAA
>NW_008795317.1:2473481-2479236 GCF_000699145.1 Aptenodytes forsteri | reverse complement strand
GACCGAAGATGCTCTTCCCCTCCTCTGACAGATGGACCCCGTCAGCCCACAGTAGACCAGGTTTCTCCAAGCGAGTCCCGTGGTCTAAGTAGCTGAACCTGGCTGTGGCCAGGCTGCTCCTGGCTGTGTCCCTGGTGCCTACAGTATACAGTAGTTCTTTAGAGAATATGAGTTTAACATCAAAATAATTACAAAGGGTTTGGTTTTTTAAAATAGTTTCTGTTTACCTGTGGCACATCTGTCAGGCATGTAGACAGTCATGAGTAGAACCTGAAGGCATTGAAACTGCTCCCCACTAGTTGCAGTTCGAACTTTGGGTACTGTCTTTCCTTGTAGTGCAGAAAGAAAAACTTGCTATGGGATGGGAAAATGCATTTTTGTCATTATGCTAAATGTATGTTAAGCAAATGACTGTACACAAGAGTGCGTATGTGGAAGTCATTCACTGAGGCCGTGCTTTCACCATGTCTTCATATTTGCAATCCAGTCCATGTTGCTGCAAAAAAAAGGCAGGCAGCTCATAGCAAAAATAGTACTCTGTGGTGGTTTTGTTGGGTTAATTGTTGATTTTTTCTTTTTTTTTTTTTTGACTTTTAAAGCAGGCAACAGTTAGTGTTAGACCATTTAAAAAAGTTAACATGTAAAAAAATCTGTATTTTTTTTCCTGGTGATTCAAATTAAAATGCATAGATGAAATTGAATTGAACCTGAAGTAGAATTTGTATTGAAGAACAAGATTTTGTTCCATAACTTAAAAGAAGAAGCAAAAATCAGTTGTACAGCTTCGCATACCAATATGATCATTAGCACATTAGGATTGCTCCAGAATACCGTATTAGCCTCTGAATTTTGGGGTGTCTGTCATTTGTGTCTTAATGGCAAAGTTTAAGAGGCAAAATCCGCTTTCCTTTTGCTCTCGTTACCATCCTGCTATTTGGTATAGTTTTGACCTGCAATAACTAATTACAGTTCTTTAAGGACACTTAGGAATTCTTCTTCCAAGTTTCTGTTGTTTGCATTTCTCCCAGAATGTCAAGTATAACCTTGTGAGGATAGTTTGACATTTCTGCAGCTGCACTCCATCCCACTATGTTTTGCTCATGACCAGATTTAGTAAACTTCCTATGTTCTTTATCCAGAAAGAGAATAGATTTATTGGATATAATTAGTTTGTTTTAAATCATGGCTGCTTTTATCACTCTTACCTTTGTCATCACAGAGGTTGTTTGTAGTTTTTGTTATCTAAATATTTGGGGCATTATTTTACTAATTATACATGCCAGCATTTACAGCTGCTCTCCATTAAAATGAGCCTAACTGCTCTGCAGCCACTTTTTCATCATTTAAGAAAAACTGGTTTGTGATTTTGAAGGGGGATCAACTCCCTTGGCACCCTAGCAAGTGTATCGTCTAGCTCTTTGGAAACTCTGGGCTAGTGTCAATGGAGAAGCATTTGGGTATGTTAGCAAGGATATGTCTGTTGGATGACAGGCTGAGTCAAGCAGAGAAAGGAGGGCTTCTTTTTGCTGTTTCCTGTCTTACTAATCATGAGTGCATCTAAGTAATGCAGTATCTGATGGATGGTGGGATGTATGTTGTCTGCATACCTAAAAGGTAAAGTTGAGCTGATTCAGACTTTACAGGGGTTTTTCCCCATATATCTCTCTGCTCATGATATTAGTACAGCATAAAGAATGCCCTGCAAATGCAGCCAATTCTATTAATCTCTTAGCCTTATTGCAAAGGTGAATAAATCCAGAACAGGCATCATAAAGGATTGGCAATGAGTGGATTGCAGTTATAAGTAGTCACCAGGGTTCACGATTGTGAGCTGCATTTACACACCTTTCCTCCTACAAAGAGTGTCAGAAATAAATTGAAAGATGACAGGAAGGTGATGGACAGAGAGTTGATGGATGCAATTGTCCTCTCTCAGTTGCTTTAAAAGAAGGGAAAGAATTGTTTTATATTACTGTCTTGCACAAAGCCGATACCTTTGCTGAATACCAGGGAAAAGGTAGCACATAACTCAGCTTCGAATTTGCAGCTCTGGAGCTTGGGGGTCAGTCACTGCTTCATTAGTTCATGTGCAGGAGTGACAGTTCAGGGCAGAAAGCAGATTAGCTTCTATTAATTACTGTAAATCCCTTACATCTTCTGTGGTGGAATTAATAAACAATTAGTTGCTGCTGGAAGCAACAGAGATTTTAAACAAATAAAAAAGTAGCGATGACTCAGAACTGTATCATATTAGCTTTGTGTTAGCGTTGAGGTTGAGGATGACCATGAAATTGTGACGGTGGCAAAATCCCACCGGCCATCTAGACAACTGCCGTTTCAGACTGACATTTGTAAGAGCTAAAATATTTTTAATTCTCCTTAATTCCTAACCGGAACCAATACTGAAGGGATGAGTTTGTATTCAAGGGTGTGTTTGTTGGCCGTCTGCCGGAAAGGTTTTGCTGAATGACTTATTTGGGCTAATGTAATTAAGCTTCTTAAGGCTTATAGCCGAGCCAAAAAAATACCTGTTTAAGTGCACTGCAGTGCTCCTGGGCATGCTGTCCTTGCGCTCACTGCACGCAAACTGGTGGGGTATGGCTGTGTCTGCATCAGCAAGTAGCTTTGCACAGCGGGAGCAGATCCATGCAAGCGGCAGTCAACACTGAGGGTCTGCTGGTTACAAAATGCTTTTGACAAGAAAGATGAAAATGTTAACATGGTGTAACAGTCTCAGAGTGGATACTGTAACTTCGCTGCACATTAAAAATTTCAGGCTGAAGGAGGGAAGGCTGAAGGGGGATCTTTCTGCTCTCTTCAGCTATCTAAGGGGGGAGGGTGTGGAGAAGACGGGAACAGAGTCATCTTAGAGTAGCATGGTAACAGGATGAGAGGCAGCAGTCATAAGTTGCAACAAAGGAATATCCAATTAAATATTATGGAACAAGGTTTCAGAATGAGGATATGCTGGAACAGATTGGCCGGAGAGGTTGTGGAGCTTAGCTGAACAAAGCCCTGAGCAACCTAAGCTGGTGCTGCTGGCATCTGGAGCAGATGACCTCTAGAGGTCCCTTCTGACCTAAATTAGTCTATAGTCCTAGCATACATCCACACATCCATGCACGGTGTGCTTCATGAAGAGAAGAGGTTACTTCAGACTGGATTTGTTGGATAGCATTTTAATGTTTTAATTTCAGCAGAGAGGAATCCAGTTCAGGCAGATTGTGTCGCTCTGTGATGCAAATCAAAGTGATGTAAGCAGAGGCAATCAGAGGATTCACTTCCAAAGTGTATCTCTTCTTTTTTTAAAGTGATTTTTTTAATTATTATTATTTTTTAAACTCTTCCCTAACGCACTGTGTCAGGAGCATCCAGTACGAACTAGATAAGTAACACTCAGGATCAGATCTATTGTTTAAAATGAATCACAGGTGAAAAACTGTTGTTGCAGAACCACTCTGTGTAACAGTCTGGAAGAGTCAGCAGTCTGCAGCAGATTGGAAAAGCTCCAACTCGCTTCTCATACTTGTATGTTTTCATGCTGTCTGGTACTGTGATAGATTTTTGGTTTCTGAGATTTCAGTTTAGCTTTTAGATTTACTTGAGCTGCTGTAACAGTGAAATGTGGTTGTTCTTTGGTGAGGCTTGCAGCTGGCTATGGCAGATAAAACACTTATCTCTCTTCTGCTGTATTGTTCAACATTTTTAAAAGTTGCTTCTAGTTTCAAATGGGAACAATACAGAGAGGTTTATCTTTGTCTTAACAATTGAACAAAGCAGTGCAAATGAGATGCAGAGGCATCCAGGCTGAAACTCTTACTGTTTGAGGTACCTCAAAGATGGGTGCAGGGTAAGGATGCTGACATACAGTTCAATGTTCCTCTTTATTCTGGCCCAAATATCTGCTCTTTTGGTTTTTTCTTTCTTTTTCTTTTTTTTTGTCTCCTTTTCTACTTCCATTCTCATTTTCCTTTTCCCTTTGCACATACTATTTTCTCATACCCTGTCCCCAGAATTTCTGTTTTGCTATGTCCTTATCTGCTTATCCTGCAGGTCTTTCCTCCTTTTCCTCCTTTATTTCTTTTTTGCTACCTTTTTCCCCTGATATCTTCTCTGCCAATTTTTTTAACCATCCTTAGCATCAGCCATGCTCCAGCCCAGTTTCATTTGTACCCTTAGTTATTGTTGTATAATTGTGTATTCTCTTCCCTAATCCATTTGCAAGCATGAAGGATGTGATTTTGCTTCTGCAGAAAAGTAAAATCCCCAACAGTCCACTGAAATGGCTGTTTGCTAACAGACAGACCGCAGGCCTCCCGACTCCAGGATAGTACTGAAATACTAACAAGCACATAATTGGGTGCAGGTCCTGGGGGTCTGCAGATATTGAGGGGTCTTTGGAGCAGGGAATTACCTGTGAGGTTTGTGTTGCTGAGCTTTCCTGAGCATGCCCTTGCCATGCAGCAAAGCACTGTGCTGATGCCTCTGTAGGCTTTCTCTTGTGGCTGTCAAGGGTGACCTGTTCCAGGAGTCCTTTCCAAAGCAGGTTTGCCTTCTTTGTCACCTCTAATTAGCCTGTGAATTAGTGAAAAGGTGTTTATTCACTCCTCTGACTGCCACTGATTGGTTCTGATCAATGGCAGCCTCTTTAAAGTTTAATTGCTCAGCTTCATTTTTGCATGTTAGCTTAGTTCTATAAATCCCCCCCGACAATTTTTCATTATCTGCTACTCTTTGCTTGGAGCAGTCACCTAAATGACAGGTCAGCAGTAGACCTTAAATGAGTTATGGCTTTGGCTCCTGAACCTGGTACTTAGAAAGATGGAAGCAGAGAAGCATAGTGTGTTTTACTGGCTATAGTAGCTTAGAGTACCTATAAAGTCAGTGTCGGGTCTAAAGCCAATACAGTGATACTGAAAATTGGCAGAGTCTTATCATCAACAGTGCGTGTCATCTTCATTGTGAGTTATATGGCTTTGTATGCTAGAAAACTTTCTAGCTTTTGACTGGAATTTCACATATTAAAAGGAGAAATTGAGAAAATGTTTTATTTCCCAAGTTGCCTTTTTTTTTTTACAGTAAAATCAGTGATGGAATGAACACAATCTACCTGCCTTTTTCATCTGTTGTCTGCCAATGATGCATCAAGTTACAGGGGATGAAATTGAGAGCAGCTTGTGGTGGCATCCAGCCAGCTCGCAGTGAGAGAGGCTGCCTCCAGAGCTCTGCTGCTAATGAAATGGCCCATTTAACTGATGGGTATTGATCAGCATTGGTGTGTATTCCTTGGGCTTGTTGCACAGACAGGGTTCTAGAGAAGAAAACAAGCTGTACACGGTGGTGGGTTGACCCTGGCTGGACACCAGGTGCCCACCAAAGCCACTCTATCACTCCCCCTCTTCAGCTGGACAGGGGAGAGAAAATATAACGAAAGGCTTGTGGGTCGAGATAAGGACAGGGAGATCACTCAGCAATGACCGTCATGGGCAAAACAGACTCGACTTGGGGAAAAATTAATTTAATTTATTACCAATCAAATCAGAGTAGGATAATGAGAAATAAAACCAAATCTTAAAACACCTTCCCCCCACCCCTCCCTTCTTCCCAGGCTCAAATTTACTCCCCAATTCTCTACCTCCTCTTCTGGGATATGGAGGTTGTGGTCAGTTCATCGCACGTTGTCTCTGCCGCTCCTTCCTCCTCACGGGGAGGACTCCTCACACTCTTCCCCTGCTCCAGCGTGGGGTCCCTCCCA
>NW_008795317.1:2473148-2473390 GCF_000699145.1 Aptenodytes forsteri | reverse complement strand
CCTCCCCACAGGCTACAGTCCTTCACGATCTGCTCCAGCATGGGTCCCTTCCATGGGCTTGCAAGTCCTGCCAGCAAACCTGCTCCAGCATGGGCTCATCTCTCCACGGGTCCATAGATCCTGCCAGGAGCCTTCTCCAGTGTGGGCTTCCCACGGGCTCGCAGCCTCCTTCGGGGCACCCACCTGCTCCAGCATGGGGTCCTGCACAGGCTGCAGGTGGATATCTGCTCCACTGTGGACCT
>NW_008795317.1:2447154-2473006 GCF_000699145.1 Aptenodytes forsteri | reverse complement strand
CTTGGCCGGTGGCAGGTCTGTCTTGGAGCCAGCTGGCATTGGCTCTATCAGACTTGGGGAAGCTTCTAGCAGCTTCTCACAGAAGCCACCCCTGTAGCCCCACTACTACCAAAACCTTGCCACACAAACCCAGTAGATACACCTTGAGTTTGCATCCTGGGCTTGTGCAGACTTGCTGTAAGGGCTGAAGTAGTATTAAGAAGTTCTGAGAGACAGGGGGATGAGCTAAATGCAGGTCCTGTTACGACAGGCAGTATCAGCTCCTGATGGTCATATCAAGTCAAGTGCTGAGGACAGGGAGAGAAATGGTGGCATAGTGGAAGGTGCAGAGCAGGACAGTGGCCCTGGTGTCCTATAAAGGAAGGAGCTGAGGAAAAGCAGTGACACCGAGTGTCTCAACACTGTGTCTGTACTGTTGTAAGTAATTGGTGGAATGCTGTGTTTATGTGCTTAGAGTCAGCAGAATGGACAATCGCTGTAGCGCAGGACTGTAGTGCACGGTATCGCCCTGGAAACATTTCTTGGAGAAGCCCTTTGTCTCTGTCTCGATTGTGTTTTACCCACAAGATACAATTGCAAGGTTGTAAGGGCTGTTACATAGTTCTGAGTCTGATGGAGGAAATGAGCCTTGTAGAAATTGTTCCTTCATTGTAGAAAATCAAAGAAAAAGATGTATTGACAATGTGCACGCAGCACATTGAGTGTCTTCCTTCTCTGTCCCTAGCTAGACAGGGGACTGGTTCTCTCATCCTCAAATGAGACTCAAACTGCAGAAGCTACAGACGAGGAGAAATTGAATACGTGGAAACACTGGTGAGTGTTTAGTGGCTGGAACTAGGTGCAAGAGTTAGATCCGTAAGACTCAGAGTGCAAAGAGTTACTCATTTATTACAGAATTCAGCAAGTTACTGGGTAAAACAGAACAAGACCACCCAATATTCAGTATATTGAACCCACAGCTGATAAAAAGCACGGAATAGGAGACTTCACTGTAGCAGCTAACTAATAAATCTATTCTGAGAGAAAGAGTAGGAGCCGCAGGAGTTTTGTTGCTGAGTGTCACTGGATTTGCTATGTGGAAATTAGTGGGATTCTGCTCATGCTGCTATCGAGTGACAAAAATCTGTCTTTCATGTAGGTAAAATAAGGCCGTGCTTTGTAGTATTTCTCTGTAATAATGGGCTCCCTGCTTCTCTTTACTCATTCGTATTTGAACTAGTTATAATTAGTAGCAGCATACATTTGGCAGGCAGCGATGGGCAGGCGGCCATGCCACTTGGCAGAACTGGAGCTTAGGAAGCAGTGACTGCTGTCCTGGTGCTTCTCTGCCAACTCAGGTGTAGCAGTTGACCCTGCTGAAACCCTCGCTTCCCTAGCATTTGATTTTTGGATGCGAATTGTATTAGTGAGCCAAACTTCGTGTCTTATTTTATAGTATTTGACAATGGCTTTCCAATAACATTCAGCACTTCTCCCAGTTCTTCTCTAATTGAGCAAAATCAGGCTTTGGGAAAAAAATAGCTGTATCATGATGTACGGATGAGTTTATCAGCTTGTCTAGTACTATTTTCATTATGGTCCCTCATTAACTCCATTACTTCTTGCCATGCAGTTTTGTTAAAGGGCAGTAGGGAACATCGTAGTTTATTAAATCCAGTAAAGGCCAAATTTGAATAAATTGTAGCTAATTATAAATTCAGCTGGAAACATGATGTGATGTAAAACAAAATTATACAATTTCCCTTCCTCTGTTATTGACTGTTTTGCCTGCTAAATGTACTAGTCTGGTTTTCCTGAAGAACAGCCTCTCTTTTTTTTGTTGTATTACTTTCCAAAGTCACTACCTTGAATTTTCAGGGTAGTGATTTAAAATAAAGACTAAAATTGTAGGGATTATTTCAAATGGCTGAGGCAGTCCCCGTCTACCTTCCCCTCCTTGCCTGAGCAAGCACTATTAAATGTTAAAGCAAAAATGTCACAAAAGAACCGATTTGGCCACAGATTAAGACAGTCTCATTTTACAGTGGACTGTGAACTGGTGTCACTTGGATCTCCTCCTCAGGATTGCCAAATGTGAATAGCAAAATACCAGAAGTCTGATCACAAAAAATGTGTTAATGCCTTAAAAATAATTTTAGAGCTTTGCTTCATTTGCATTTTCTATCATAATTTTGATTTATTGGCTTTGGCTGCAGTCCAGCTGTGTTTCAGGTAGCTTTCTACAAATATGAAGGCTGAATGCAAACTCTAGTTTCAATGAAAAGCTGAAATTTGTATGCTACTCCAGGACTTGGGGTTTCAAAAAAAAAAAAAAAATCTAGTTTTCCCAAGGTAGACATTTTGACTCCAATAGCTTCAGCTAGAAATTCAGCATTACTATTCCTGTTTGTCTCTATCTTGGAGCTGATTTCCAGCTCAAGAAAGAAAGAAAGAAAATACGAAGTTTGAAGGTGCAAGTAATCATATCAGGAGTACTTGAATGGACTTGCAGAGGCCGTAGGGGAAATGTATTCCTTTCTACGTGCCGGTGTGAAGTTCTCTCTCGTAGGGGAAATGTATTCCTTTCTACGTGCGTGAAGTTCTCTCCTTCCTAAGTACATCATTTTTAGTTGATTCCTAGTGCTATTTTAAGAGCAGTAGGGTTTCCTTGTTTTGTTTTGTTTAATAACAAATATGGCCTGTAAATTTTGCTCTGCCAAAAATGTTTTGGGATTTTCAGTCTGGTCATTTCATGAGAAGAGAAAAAATATTCAACAAAGTTGGGCTCTGGTCATCACCTTGTTTATTTGAAAGATTGAGAGCCGTTAGCCCATTACCTTCCTGCATTTTGCAGATGTTACTTACATGAACTTTCTGGTTTTCTCCACTCCTGCAGAGAAGTCCTGCTTTCAGTAGACTTCACACAGAGGTGAATGATTTGTCTTGTGTTGCCTATCAAGACTGTAGCGGAGCCACAAATGGAAATCAGATTCTCTGATTCTGGTCTAATGCTCCATCCTTTTACCCCGGTTTGAATTTTGCAGTTAAAGTGATATATACACAGTATAGCACAAAAGCTTTTGCTGATCATGTAAGCTGTTGATTCTGATGAGACCTTGTTATATCCCTAAACTATAGGGAACTATATAGACAAGTGATAGAAAATAGGCTCATGCAGAACATTAGGGGCAGGGTTGTTTTCTCATTGTCACATGTAAGATGGAGACTACCCTGCATTCATCCGGCTTTGGTTGCATAGCCGTATTATAAGAAAATGCATGATACAGTTATGGCACAAGCCACAGTCATTCTGAGCAAAATACTCTGTATAGGATGAGTATAAAAAAAAAACAGATTCGCATACCTGCATAACAAAACTCACCTTCTGAACCTATGCTTTTTATGTCTTGTGATGATTCTGCTATTTTGTCAAAATAGTCTGTGTACAGAGCAGCAAACATGACCATATGTTATATCGTTGGGTTCTAATAAGGTTCTCCCTGAGATGAGGTACTTTAAGCAGCAATAATGAATGGTGGAAAGTGAAAGCACTAAATAAATAAATGGGGTTTTAACAAAATTATCTCATGCCACTTCCATATACGTATACCTGTGTGTATTCAAAGGGGAAAAATAAGTAAACATGACATCCTAGCATCCAAAGCTTGTGCCAGATGTCTTATGCTTGGAGTCAAGTCCTACATGAATCAAGAAAAGCTGTTGAGTTTAATTGAAAGTTGACTCTGGTCTGATTTGCTTGATCTCTTGCTCAGTAGACAGCTTGTCAAATAAAGACCACATCTGTGAAAGAATGGTTTCTCAGAGAGTAGGAAAACCTCTGTTGTGTTGTCTTCAGTGTGTGGTTCCCAGTATTTAAATCTTACTGCACTTAATGAGGCAGAGGAAAAGAATAGGCACAATTTTAATTTTCTCTAATTCCTACTGGTATCCAAGGAGTTCTCTATGCTGCAGAAGTTCTCTAATACCTAGAAATGAGAAGTTAGGAAGCCCTCGCTGGAACAGGGAGGGAGCTGTTGCGTGCCTGGCACCGCACACTCAACCTTTTGAATAGAAAATGCTGTATTCAGGAATCCTGCCCCTTTGCTCAATGTGATGTGTGGTAAACTCTGCAACCATTTGTTACAGCAAATAAGTGGGATGGCAGGAAGCAGCTTGCTGTGCATTTCTTTCCTGCTTAAATGGCTTGTTGAGCTGATAATTAATAAGCAACAGGACATTAGGCTTATCATAACTTTACTGGATGGATGGTAAATTACCACTGGAAGTAGTCAGAAAGTACAGTAAACCTGTTCTCTGTCAAGACTTTTTACATCTATAGGAATTGCAGCCATTGATGTATGGAATAGAGCACTCTTTAAGAACTGTACTATGCATGTGAATTATTATTGTGTGGAAATCCCACATGGGATTCTTAAATTATTCCTATTTGCTTCAGCTGAACACCAGGTATAATAGTTTTGCATGGTCTTACAATCAAAATAAGAGAAACTTTTGGGTTGAATAGTAGAGTCATATGTGGTTTCTGTGTATGCACCTTTGCAGAGATGCACTTGAACTGAAACAATGGTACAGGACTACACAGAGATTAAAGTATTACCTACTGAATCCTTAAAAACTTAAAATTCCTAAAGTATCCTCAAAGTTTTCTTTACTAATTCTGCTCAAATCTGATTCTGTTTAGACGTGATGCTCTAGTGAGATAACTGTTCAGTGTCTTCTGCACACATGCAAAATGAATAGTATAGGCACTAGTACAAGGCATGCTTATATTTAGCAGGGCATACTGGCTGACATGCAATACATCCTGTGGGCTAGGTCCTACCACAAACGGCTGGATGCTTAAGAGGGCTGCTGAGCATGGTGCTGCGTTACGTATCCTCCAGGAAAGTGATGGGGAGCAGGTGCTGCTGAGTCACAAGCCGATGAGAGTGATGATGCTCATAGTGAGCAGCTGGCTATGAGTAACGCTGCTTCACAGGAAGCTTTTGTGTGCCTGTGGCTGTCTTTCATAGCAGTTTCTGTTCTTGTTTTCTCTTAAGGTCAGCTCTTTTATTAAGGTCATCAAAGCGTGTCTTCAAGACAGGATTGAGAAAAGCTTCAGGTGACGAGCACATTGATCGTGCACGCACCTGCATGTTTGTGGATTGCAGCACTGGGCCTGTACTTTAATAATGGACTGTATCAGCGGTTCCCTAATGTGGTGGTACCCACCTGTTCATCAGAGCTCAGTTCAGTGCCCATGTAGGTGATTGCTTATACAGTCATCAAGCCCTGCAGCGAGGCCGCCTCACTTTCTGGAAACAAAGTACAGCTGAGAGTTAGTGCATTGCCTTGTTGCTCTGCTTTTGTCACTGCACTGCAGCTAGTCCTCCTAAGTCTTGTCTCCACTGAAAATACAGTGCTAGAGTCTAAAGGTCTGTAAATATAAAAGACCCGTTAAAGCTGCAAGACTCTACGCCTATTGTAAAGCTTCTTTTTATTATTATTCTTTTTGCTGCTAGAGCCATGTAAAAGAATGTGAAGGATTTTCAGTCCTTTGTGAGGAATCCTCACTCCCAAGCTTCTGCTGGGGGACAGAGTGGAAATGGCATAGCTGCAAACTGAAGGCCTTTTTCAATTCATGCTTAACACACAGTGTTGTGAGCATCACAAAGCAGGAGTTAAATTCTCGCATTTGAACAGTTTAGTACTTTGAAGAGGCGCTTCTTAGTTCATCTTTAAAAGCTTGAGGCCATTTCTTCATGATAGTCTGCTAATGCAGAGACAGTGCTAACAGGTTGCTTTTAAAAGCTTGTCGCGTTTATTTATATCCTTGATGGAAGCGAGCACTGCGAAAGCTTCTCTATTAGGGCTGCGATGTAAGAGGAGTAAGGAACAGCTTTGAAAGAGCTGCATGATCAATCAGATAGGACAGTTGCAACACTTCATTCTCTGTGCTTTGGCAAGCACTGACTGCTTGGCTTCTTGGAGCCACGTTTGCAGCAACAGCAAATGCTTTGGCCTGGATGCAGACAGCCAGGTTTGTAGCAGTTATCTGGACTTTTTGGGATAGCATAAGGCTGGAGGTAACAGTCCTGAATTTTTCTCCTCCTGATAGGCAGTGGGCACTCTTTCAATTCAAGTGGACAATCTTTGGCCAGCATCCTGTGTTAGACTTATCCTAATCCAGCAAAGTCTTTCTTGGAAACCAGACCACAGGAAATGTTTTTTCTGTCTCGGGGAGGTATTGAGTCTGCAAAAAATTTTCTGTCATAATATGGGATAAAACCAGTCAAAACCCAGTTAGTTTTCCTGACCTGTCATATAGGGTCCAGGGAGATGTGTTTGACTTAAGTTTCATTTAGACTTGAATTCTTTCAATTGAAAAATAAAATCTTAGCTTGTGCTTCAAGATTTTTGGGGCAGGGATTTTATTTTTTTTCCTTCTGTAGGAAATGGTAAAAGGTTCTGTTTCATTGTTTTTTTTTAAAGAGAAACCACACCAGAAGGTTTGTATAAATTTGGCTCTCCCTGTCTAAAGTTGTAGAGCCAGTGTCACAGTATATTTTGGGTCAGAAGAGTTCTCAGCCAGCTACTAGTATCTAAATACCTTGTGTTGAATCCAGGACATTTCAGTGGGCTCCTACTGCAACATACTTGTGCCTGTTAAGTTTGAACATTTCTTCCTGCAAGTTGAGCATCAGATTCTTCAAAGGGAGAGAATTTCGGTCAGGATTACAAAGAATTAGAAGTCCTGGATGGAGACAGCAGGCTACAAAAGCAGCGGGTCACCTGTAGTCCTCCTCCAGTTGCAGTCCTTCAGCAATCTTTGCCTCTTTAACCATTGGCAACCAATTCGGTGTTTTACAGCTGGTCGTATTCAGTCTGTAGCAAAATGTACCAATTTCTAGTAGCTCTGTAGGAGACACAAAATTAGATATTGGTCCAGTTACAGGCATATAGGGAAATATAAGTATATCTGTCTATAACTGGTTTCTTACTATCTCATATTCTGCAATGCTGCGTATGGCTGGTGAGTGTTTCTACTGTGTGCCTTCAGCTCTGACTTAAGTAGCTGGCTGATTTCTTACCTGTTCAGGGCATTAAATGATCATTCGATGAAGAAGGATTTCAGCAGGTCTCAAGCTCACTGAACTCTCTCTGATTCTTACATCTTGTTATCCTCACTTTGCTAATTTTCTGGCAGATAGATGTGTTCTTTTGTTGCTGTCTGCATACAAATATTTAATTAAAATATGAAGTCATAACACTTCTCGGTCAGTCAGCTGTTTTCCCTACCTTCAAATGCAAAAAGTCAGTTTAACGCTGGCTTCAAAATGCCCCAAAACAAGCAGTGACCTGGTCAGTAAGTCCATACTGGCAGCAGGCACATGTGCAGCGGATGAAGGGGAGGCCAGGAGCAGCATGTGTCCATCAGTGCATTTGGCAGCGCAGCTGGCTGCAGCCTGCCTCAGCATCACACAGCAGCAGCCAGAGCTGTGCCTGCTGGAGAGCAAAATGTTCATGAAGGCATCGGGCTTTTAAAGAAACAAAGAACTTGGAGCTGCTGAGAAGCTGGCCAGGCTCAAGTCCTAAAGCAGAGGAGCTGTGATCACTCACACCAGTGAGTATTTCAGGGGGCAAAATCAGTCGCTGGCTCTGCTGCAGCCCTCAGCTTCCCTCCAGGTCCCTTTGATGAACCAGCACACTCATCAGCACCATGGTGCTAACTGGCATCAAACCGCAGTTTTTCTTCACCAGAAAGCAGCACACTGAGACTGTAGCTAAAAGCTTCAATTTTTTTTGATGCCGCAGAAGCAGTTTTGGTGTGTTAAGGTGACAGCATTGCATTGACTGCTGCCTGTCTCATTAAAATGTCTCAGCAAAGGATGTTGAACAGCTTCCTTGACCTGTTCCTCCCACAAGCATCCAAGCAGGATATTCAGAAGTAGGACATTTTAAAAAAAACCAAACACATGGTGTATTTTTATTTAATAATGAGATCCATTTTCTCTGAGTTGTAATCAAAACTCAGTGTATTTATACATGAAAAAGATTAGTATAATTATCACAGAAAAGATTGAAAATACACAGGAAGAGGAAAGCGTTGGGGAAAAAAAAAAGCCTTCAGCATTGTCTTCCTGGTTTGATCTTGGGTTTTTTGATCATAAGAAGTGTCCCAGTTAAAAGCAGGTGTTCCTTGGTAAACATATATTGTCGTGGTTTAATCTCAGCCAGCAACTGAGCACCACACAGCTGCTTGCTCACTGTTGGTTTTACCAGAATACAGTATCCCTGACAGTGACATAGAAGAATGATAGTTCTTTTTGGGACAATCTGTTCCATGCTGCAGTTTTAATAAAAAAATAAAATAAAATAAAACTGAAAGGAAAAAGAAAATGGAGAGAGAGCGAAACCCACGCTCATTGAGGACTAAGAGGCAAGTATATGGATATCAGTTTCATCATTCCTATTTGTCATTTTTATATGTAGTTTTGAAGGAAAACTAATTAAAGTAATTGAAGTTATTTCTCTTGGTCTGGCATCCATTAAAATCCCCTTGAATATGTAATGAATGTGGTTAATATAACAAAAGATCTAAACTGAGAAGGAGGGGGCTTTTTTATCCTGCTACCACTTCACCCTGCTGCTGTGTGTTTGAGCATATATTTTTTTAATGTAGTAGTGAATACACAAAATATTTTTGTTATGGTTTGCACTTTAAAATACAGTGTATTACCTTATCAGAGAAGGAAAAGCAAGACTGTTTCACTCTTCAGGATTGCTGGGCACTTTTTAAAATCAGTAAACATGCTTAAATGCTCTTATAACAGAGTGTATCTAGCTGTTCAGGTTTAAAAGAAAATCTCCACATGTCCACATGCACACGCGTGCACACACTTGAATGATTTTCGAGTTATGGCAAATTAGATGCAGCATCTGATTTGGAGATGAAAAAGCTGTTTGTCAACCCAAGAGGTGGAACAGTGCAGGCACATGCTCATCTGTTTCAAACTCAGGTGGCAGAGGCTTTCTCCACTAATGAGAAAGCAGCTCATTTTTGTTCTTTCAGCTGTTATTTGTGATGAGATCTCATTCCAGGTAATACTGATTAATACCAGGTAGACTTTTCTTTTAAGAACTGAAGAGCATCCCTAGCTTATTCCCTACAAAAATAGCTGGTAGATGGTAATGAGCTTTCACACAAGGTCGTAAGAGGAAAGAAAGAAAGAAAAATTCTTGATCCAGTTTCTTCTTTTTCTTTTTTCTTTTTTTTTATCTAATAGAAATCTAGATCACAGTTTTATCTAGAGAACGGTGTAAGGGAGGAAACGCAAGTGTACGTGGCATCACAAGGTATTGCCACTTTTTCTTTCCGTGTGCGCTAGTGCTGAAGGTCAGAGCATCAGCACCTCTCTCACTTCTGTTCCTGCCCTTTTTTCGGTAGTTCATTTCTAATGGTGTTAATGAAACTCTCAGTTTAAATAGATGAATTAAAGTAATAAAAAGCTTAACATTGCAAGTGCATAATAACTAGCAATCAGTACAGTACATTGCTCCTCAAACAGGACAGACATGAGTTGCATGCCTATTCACCAATAATATGTTTTTAAAAAAAATCAACTTTAAGACCAGTAACCCCGTGATTTGATACCGAAAAAGAGAAAAAAAATGATACTGATTGTCTGTATTTGCTGCCATATGTAAACAATATTCATTCAATAAGAGCTCTACTGTTATACGTGGCTGTAAAGTGCCTGTGAAAATTAAGCATCAGGACAACACTGCCTCCAGCAAATATTTTAATAAAAGTGACTTAAGAGAATGAGAACAGCTGGGATAATTTATCCTTTTATAATCCTTTCAAATCCACATAATTTCTGTTCAGTGAGGCAATTTAACTACCAGTATTCTATGAACTTTGACATTCCAGTCACACAATTGACTAGTTGCAGTAATATTTATTGGTTGCCTCCATTTATTATAAACAGAATTCTCCAGATTTGCTTCAGACCTTCTGTCTGACGTGGGAACTCTGGCTTTTGGAAATAAAATGCTGAGATTCAGCTTTCTAGCTGAACTTTTCTCACAAGCCAGTTTCATGCATTTCATGCAGAGACCACCTTAAATTATATGAATTTGGTCAAACAAACATAGGTAATAAGCATTGATTGTGGAGATCCACTCATTATTGAGGAAAATAGTCTTTACTAAGTTTGATCAAAAATATTTTAGCGCAACATTCTTAAAAGTTACAGGTGTCTGAGCACTACATTTCAAGTCTTGGGCTGTTTAAAAAATCTAATAAGTTTGATCAAAAATATTTTAAAGCAACATTCTTAAAAGTTACAGGTGTCTGAGCACTACATTTCAAGTCTTGGGCTGTTTAATCAAAATCTAATTATGAGTTTTAAATAAGCTAAATAGTACACTTCTCTTCCATAACTGAATTAAGAAGTATCACCTATCACTTCCCAGAAGATGGATAAAGAGGCTGTATTTTGTCATATTTATACCTCCTCACTGAAACAAAAGTTCTCTTTGAAATTATTTTATGAAAAAGCTTCAGCTGTTTTGTAAGAAAATTTGAGCAATGACACAAAAAAGGCAGAAGTTTTATATCATCTAATATTGTATTATAAGCACTTAGGTAAATGTTGTGAAGTCTGAACATTATTTATATTTTAGCCATCTTCTAATCCCCTTTGTTACATTATTACTTATATCATTTTAATGTTACTGTCTCCTTGTGCCAGAGGTCTGTGCAGTGAAAGGAGAGTTTGCTTATTTTCAGGATTTTGAGATCATCATTTTTTCCTGCTAAAACCATCTTGTAATGTAGTGATAAGCGGAGACCAGATGTTAAAAATGGTGTGATTTTTATTGTTTAGCATCTTGTAACCCAATAGGAGTAGGACGGACGCTTTTTACCACTGGAAGGAGGACATGAGCTTTTTGATTTTTCATAGCTTCAAGGTTAAAACAATGCTTGGACATTGCTTCTGATCTGAATAGAGAAAGATCACTACACCCATGCAAGTCATAAGACAAATTGTGTGAAGCAAAGAAAGATTTTACTTAGTGTCAACACTCAGAGGTTTGTTACTCTTTCTTGAAATCAGAAATGAAAAAGGTGCATTGAAAATTTAGGAAATTTTTTATTTGTGCTTTTCAGAATATGAGAAGGAGGGGAAGGCAATTCATATATTTATGGTTCTTATGCTTGGAAAAAGGAAGTTTTGGACGTATGGGTTAATTCTGTGAAAAGCTTCTCATGTTTAAAACTCTGTAAATATCAATACTGTTATATTGGGAAATCGACTTACTGTTTTCAAATATGCTGTAGGAGAATATCAAAATCTGCTGTTCAGTGCTGAGAAGATGCACAGAACTTCCTCTCAGACTTAAATTATACAGCTTTCTGCCTGATGCTGTAGTTCATGCCTGTTCCCTAAACATAACCTGATACCTTGATCCAACCGAGTCACTGTTCCTCGGTATGAATAAAAACATCGTGCATTTCTGTATACATAGATACTGACTTGGTCTTCAGTGGTTTCGCTGCATTACTTTTTAAAATGAACTTTAGCAGAAAGTGTAGTGTGTCCTGTTACCATGAATGGATTTAACTGAAGAGCAGGGGACAGTAACAGCGATAAAAGCAAAGAGATTGTGAGTTTATACACCGTTCAGTCTGTGGCAGAACCGGTTTGATAGAGAAGTTTCTTAGTACAAAGCAGAGTAAGGGCAGGACCGGAGGTCCCATTTTTAAAAAAAAGGAGGGATAGATACACCCCTAAAGGCTGGGTTTTTAAATGGATTTAGCGTTGCTCTGCATTGCCACAATAGCAATGATTTGGTCCATTGGCTGTACACGTAGGCAGGGTGCAGAAAGTCGTAGGAAATGCTACATCTTGGCAGCACAGGGCTGCTGTAGTCTTGGTTTATTGGACTGGCAATCCCCTGGGCAAAGATGGGGAGGTGCTGGGACACAGCAGCCCTGGCAGGAAGGCGAAGACCTGAGCAGGGAGGAGGACGGGGGTAGGCAGAGATGCCTGGAAGGCAGGTACTAGCAATGAGTGGTAAATGGGCTCTGCTTGGGATGAAGAGTGTGAAACTGAGAGAGAGATCTCTCTGAAACATGAATGTTTCTAGAGTACTGTTAGGTCTAATAGTCATTTAAGTGTTCATGGATTTTAACAAGAATAGGAAAACAAAAGGAGAGTGGTAAGACTACTTCAGTCCAAAGTGAATTAATTAAGATCAGAGAGTTTCTACATCCTTGCTTGACCTTATGCTTACAGTAGATGAGGAAGAAACTTGAGGGAATTAATTTCAATCTTAATTTTTTGTTGCATTTGTTATTTTCCTAAAAAAAGGAAGGAAAAAAAGATATTTCTTATGGTCAGTACACAAATTCATGGTTTTCTTACCAAATAATAATGTAATAACAGTAGGAGACTTGGTGTTTAGGGGAATTTTCAATAGCACCGAAGAACCTGTCAGCACCTTTGGATATCTAAGACCTTCAGAAAGTCTGGCCCATACTGAGTCCTTTAGCACCAGGCTCTTACACTCTGCCAGTTTTCATTTGTAGGTGAGAAGAAGAAAGCAAAGAATAGTGGTTTTAGATTCACATTGTGTTTCTAACTTTTAGCTACTTTAAAGAAAATCTTCCTGCATATCTCCCAAGAAAATGGAAACTGAGAATTAGTTAGGACAAAACTTCTTCATTTTCATGCTCAAAATAAAAAATACTTGCATTTGTGGTAGAAAAGTACTTAAAATAGGGCAGGAGTTCACTCAGGTACTTCTGTCACAGTATTATGTGCTGCATTATTTATAATTGCATTGACATCAGCAGCTACAGCACTTATTTATTCCATTTCTACATTCATATAAAATCGTCACCTTTTAACTTATTAAACTTCACAGCACGATTCACTAATGCAATATTTCTTATATAAATTATTTGAATAGATTACAAAAAATTCAGGTATTCAGGAAAGTCATCATTGGTTCTTACTAAATTTTAAACAAGTTTGTTTAAAAAGCAAAATGCATTAAAATGTAATTTACATGCTAAAAATTCATTTGAAATAAATTCCTTAATCTCCATCCAATCAGGGATGCAACTATTAAAAATAACTTTGAGTGTTGGACTGTATCTTTCCTCTTACCAGCTGTGCCCCAGCTCCAAGTCTAACCCTGCCCTGTGCCACACCACTTACACTAGCATATGCAGATTTCCACTGGTTTTGCTCCATTGGCATCTCCAGCCCTAAGTCTGAACTGCTCCTCCTTTGTGTCTCCTTCCACTGCTATATTTGTGTCTTCTGCTGCATTACACCTTGTGCCTGCACCTCCTCTTCCCTCTCTAAGATCCCTCGTGTCTACCGTGGAAGCAGATTTCAGTAAGAGTCTCTGGCTGCTTTCTGCCAACAGATGTATGTATTACACACGCTCACTGTCCGTTTGGATACTCTGTCTAAATCTGTGTGATGCTAAGTTTTACACACAGCAATTGCTCAATTAGTTACAGAGTGTGAAAGATATTTACAGGAAATCTGAGATTGGGAGTAAGCCCTCAGGGAAGCTGGTGGAAGTCTCCTGACGTGGAGTATTTAAACTGGAATTACTGACACGGTTGTTCTGACAGAGGAGCATTTTATATTCCCCAAGTCTTTTATTGCAGCATACGTGGGGTCTGTGAAGCGCTTTGATGTTGGAGCTATATTTAAGTGCCAGGCATTATTGTTTCGAATCTTTCAGGTTAAGAGTTCTCATGGACACGGGGAGGCTGGTTTTTGTTATGCTTTCCATTTTATCTTCTTCAAACATGGTCTCCTGCTGCATGGACTTGGCTTAAAATTATAAAATGCAAAATTAAGTATTAAAGAGGATTTTGGGAAGGTGACTATCAGCCGTGGGTGGCTGATGAACAATCTGGACTTACCATGTAAAATCACGTGGAGGAAAAATCCTCCTAATGTGGAACTTGATCCTTGCTCTGCACCAGCATGCTGTGTGCCAGGCTGCAGAGTCCATCCAAGGCAGGGGCTGAACTAACGCATACCTGAATTCGTAAAACTAACAGAAATGACCTCTTTTTCTCAGGGATAGAAAATACAGTTTCTATTTTGACTGTTACGTTATTACTGCAATGTTGAGTACCCAACAACTTTGGGTAGAGGTTGTTTTGTACACTTTTGTGTTCTTTCCTGAAAAGATCTTTTTTCTTGCTGAACAGCCATCATTTAGTTCTGTCTTGGTTCCTGGGGCTGTTTGTGTTGGTGTATTCCTGTGTTCAGCAAAACCTAGAAAGCCTGGAGCTGCTCGTTTAGGAGAGTCTGACGGTGATTGCTGCTGCCACCTCCAGAGATCTTTGAAAGCAGAAAAAAGCATTGTGTGTGTGGTGGTTTTTTCAAGGCTGGCCAATCTTCTCCACTGCTCTTTCCTAATCGGTGACTGATACAAGCTATAAAGACAGTTCCAAACAGGCTGCAGGTTTTGGTTCTTGGAGAATTCTTTCAGATATTTTTTTCCAAACTGAAAGTATCTCAAATGCCTGAAACACATTCACTAAAGCAAAGCCCCACATACAGGTGAGTTGGTACCTAAATGACCAGCAAAGTCAAGGAGTGAGGCTTCTAATGCATCTCACTGACTCGGTGAGTTCTGCTTAGGCATCCTGGGACAGCCTTCCCTTTTAACATATGAAGAAAGTCACTAGACCTTTTAGAAACTCTGTGGCTTACAAATCTACTCCAGTGGGATGAGCTGCAAGATAACTACGAGCAGTTTTCCCACCTACTAGTTAAAAACAGGTACTGAATAAGAACCAACAGGCAATGTAATCTTGAATGAAAATATTTAAGTTTCTGCCTAAATATTTCTATACATCTGCACCCTGAGCACTTACTCATGCTAAAATAGGACTGCATACTTTTGGTTTTTTCATACAGTGAAATTAGGAGAAGGCTGAAGACTAATATTAGCATTGCTGTATAATACTAATACTGAAAGAAATTTAATTCATGTATACAAACAGGGTTAGGAGCACCTCAGATTTCTCACTACAAGACCATTAATTCTTCATTTGCTTTTTGGGGTTTTTTTTGAGTTTTTATTTCTACTTTCCCTCAGGCCAATTCTTAGAAGAAAAGACTCAGGCAAAACGCTTCAGGCATCTCCAAGCATGGGGCTGAAGCACATACAACCAGGTTGGCAGTTTTCTTTGAAAGGTTAGAGGCAAGACTTGGCATTTGGTTGGAGCTGAGGAGAAGGGGAAGGGAAGTATGGGGGGGACTTTGGTTTGTGCCCCAGAGGTGAGGAACAACTGCATCTGTCAGGATTTGGCCTTTTGTCTTATGGGAATTGTCCAGTCATTCTTTTCTTCTTCAGAAATTCCTATTCAAGTTAATGAGGGCAGTTGTGCTTTTTTGATATGTAAGTGTTATTGGGTGACTTAGCACCAGTGTAAATCAGCCTGGAGCCTGATTTGAAACAGTTTGTGTCAGGACTGCGGGACAGAGCCATAACGTTGGTATATGCTGTGGCTTCTTTGCACCCTTCTGCTTTGCTTGTTAGTGCTTGCTGCTTGTGCGCTCTGGACTAGGCAGAGATGCAGCCTGGAGCAGGGGCCACTGGGCTTCCCCAAGAGCTGAACTGGACTATAAAGGAAACATGACTCTGACTTTGTCCTGTTCTCTCCCTGCTTCTGGGGAAGAAGAAATTTTTGCCAGGTGCCTGGGAGGCACTTATTACTTGCCTACTCACATCCTGTGCTAGGTGGTCAACTTTGCTGATGATACTGAGTATTAATGGTAAAAAAGACATGGAGCAAGCATGAATAGGTGCAGAAGGATGAGGCTTCAGTGGCCTAGCAATAAAACGGCAGATGAAATTTAGTTCACTTCTATATTAACTACAGTTCACTTACACGTTAACTGTATGTTGATAGAGGAGAGGGAGGGAACAAAATCCAATCTTCATATCTCTGAGCTGACTGTTACTGTCCAGGAGAGAGCCTGGCATTATCTCAGTGACAGTCCAATGAAAACATCAGCTCAGCAGCAGAAAAAAACAAACATGAGCATTGTCCATTCTTGGGAACGCCATTTTCCCATGGTACAAGGCTGTGCTGCGCCCACATCTTGACAGATGCAAACTTGTCTATGACTTGGTTTGGAAGTAGGTGCAAAAGGCTCCAAAAGTAGCATCTGGCTTGGAGACTCATCTAGTTCTAGGTTGGGTTTCTGCAGTGCTTGAGCCTACCATACACAAGTTCATAAATGCATCGGATATATGCATTTATTAGTCATAAGCATAAGGCTCAAGCATGTATGGATTTATTGCATGGCTCTGAGTCAGCATAGCAGACTTCTATCTGCACATTATGGAAAGTAGCATTTGCCCTTCTGCTCTCCCCGCTCTGATGTTGTGTTATTTTGCACCAGTTTTTCTCATTGATTTCGACATGACAGCTTTGCTATAAGGTCCTGCTTTTCAGACAGTTCTTCCTCTTATGTTATCTGCTCTATAGACAGTTCCACCTGAATTTGTTCCTATCCCTGCCGCAACTTGTTCCTTTTACAACTTGTTACTTTATTTGGACTTCCTTCTTTTGCTTTACCCTGCCGTGGTTATCAGTCCTGGATGGAACTTCTTTTACACGCCACAGTATTCACGTACAGGCAACCTTCTGGTATTTATATTCAGGCTACTGTTGAGCTCTGCAGTCCCTGCAGCCTTCCCCCAATATGAGAATATAGCAGAGCTTGACAGGTTTTGGAGAAGAACAGCGGGGATGATGAAAAGGTGGGACAGAATGATCATGTGGGTAAATAAGTTGGTAGCTGTAAGGTAACCAAATACTGCAGTGAAAAAGTTGATAGATAGAGGAATTATAGCAAAGTTTGTTCGAGTGAAATTTACAGATTCAGAGCAGACACAAGTGTCACCTTCTGTTTTCTAAACACTTTTCATGAAATTAAGAGTGGAAGATCTAACACTTTACAGGAGTCTGGCAGTTATTTGTATTTAAACAATTTCATTTTACAGAAGTATTTTGATCTGTCTATGCAAAACTGTCTGCTTTTTTTCACTGAAGTAGATAAAAAGTTCTGTTTATTTTCCTGTCCTCTACTCCAACTATTTTACTAGAGAGATACATCATTTTAATACTCAAGTGTCGCTATTTATTTAAATATTTAAAGTAGTCCTTTTCTCAGATGGGAAGGTCTGGGGGATAGTTTGGGGGACGGGGAGGGGGATTATGAGAGAAGGTCCTGTCATGTATTCATAGATGTGAAGTCCCCCAATAACAATCGCAAGCAAATGGTATATTTCCAGGGTGAGGTAGGCATCAATATTTCATCTACTTTCAAGCCAAGTCCCCCAAATTATTGAGTGCTGCTTGAGCTGCTGAGAGTGGTCGTTGCCATACAACAAAGAGCATCACGCCCTGGCAACCCAGTCCTGTGTCTTTTAAGGTTGGTGGCAAAATCCCCACTGATTTTGTCAGTACCAGATTTAAATGTCTGGATCTTCTTTTCTCAGGTAAACCCATTTTCTACAAAGACCACAGTATTTAAATCTGAGCCTTATTATGTCCTGTGAAAATTTTACTAGGAGCTTACCCCAGATACATTAAACCTTACATTTACTGTAGTCGGCCTTGTTTCTTTCACATACGCTTTCATAGCCTCAGAAAACATGATCAAGGTGGTGGTGTTAAGAAATCTTCTCCAAGCGGTGAAGCCATCTCACAAAAAGCTAATTCGGGGTAAGCTGCATGCTGAATTTTACACAGCCTGCGTTCGATACACATGCTGCTCTGTACTGGGCTGAAGATCTATTGCCTGACTCAAAAAATGAGTCCAAGTTTTGTCACATCAGTTCTCTTCAGGAAGCGGCTGTTTTCAGCTATTGAGCTGCTTCAACTTGTGTAGTGGCAGTCGTGTCTTTTATCACATAAACAGTTCAATGCACATTGCCTTTTATTCTGTGTCATGCTGCAAAACAAAACGAAACGAAAATCTAAAGGAGCCAAAAGCTATTTTATACTTGACAGCAGCATATAATGAACTGTGCTTCCTGGGGGAAAATTACTAATGGTTCCCTCTTGGTGTAAGGGACAGAGGCTAGCTCTAGTTAGAGTGAGAGCCACAGTAATTAAGCTCCGGTCCACCGCATTTAGAAGAGGTTAGCCCTGAGGGATGCAGAGTAACTTCAAGATGCCAAATTTCTCAAGGACTAATGACTTCCTAAAGAAAGTCTGGAGTTAGTCTGGGATTTCTTTGGAGGATCGCTTTTCAAAGACAAAGATCGTTTTCAAAGAAAACCACAAAGGGATTTCTGTCCAGCTGTCTGTAATTCTCAATTCATACGCTTGGGGCCTTATCTATGGAGGGGGCACCTTCGCCAGTACAGGAATACCCACAGGCTGTACCAGTAGGACATCTCACATAAATCCATGCTTTGTACCAGTTCAGTAAAACTCTTCCCTGGATTGAAACAGTATGTAATGGCAGGAATAGTCTTGTAACTTCTACCAGCAAAATTACGTAGAACAGGGATTGAACCTTATTATAGTGTTAACCTGATGTGTACAGTTTAGTTGTAAGGGACATACAGCTTTGCTAGGGCATTTGATACATCTTGCTGCTTTCTGCTGACCAGTAAAATCCCAGACCCTATCACAGCAGCCAGGGTTAAAGGCCTTTCCTAGTAGCAGCAAGATCATTCTGTTGTTCCTAAGGCATCCTTTCCAATGAGCCTGATGTTGACTGATGGTGACACTGTCATGGAGCTCGATGCACATCGCTGTATGAGCTAACCTGTTTGATAAGATGCAGATTTTACATCATGATGCTGTTTATTGGGAAAAAAAAAATTAAATAGCACCTGCCTTTATTGCAGTAAAACCTGTGTTGCACTGGCAACACGTTGGACAAAATTGCTCAGAAATGTCCCAAAACACCTATCCTTATAAACCTGCATCGTTTCTAATTGCCACTCCTGAAGAGAGAGAGCATGGTTTCTTCTCGTAACGTCATTTGAACCTGCTTTGGCTAACTTTAAGGTTGCAGTAGGTTGCCAGGTTTCTGAGTAGTAAAATATGGCAATAGACAGGTGTATCCTTTTGTTGTCCTGTATTATATTTTTGACCTAAACATTTGAAGAATTTTGTGATTCCAGTTGCTTTACAAATGACAAATTTACTTGCTACTACAGAGAGAAGTAGCAAGTCAGTAGCAGAACTGGGAATAGATCTGGGCTGTCATGCCTGCTGTCGGTCAGTAGTAGATCAGCATTCATTCCTCCCTGTGATGTGCTTTTTCACAGCCCTGCTTAGACACCAAGTTCTTTGGGGTTTGTGAACAGAGCTCAGTAGCACAGAAGGAAGAGCCAGAAGTGATCATGAAGCAGAAACACTGTAGTGTTAGAAGATCCTTTCAGTGCATTGGTTTCTGTGCTTCTTGAGCTGACAGTAAATTCTTTAGTGATAGCAGTGCATGAAAAATCCACTGTATTGTATGTAGAAGGAGTTGCCATGAATTAGGCACGTCTCAATTTGTTTGACCTATGCCAAGTTTAGAAAGGTCAAGTCCATGTTTAAAAAGTAATGATCACTCACTATCACGAAGGTGGTGTCTTTACCTTGCAATAAGCATTGCTGATCTGTCTCTTAGTGAAGCTGGCTCCTGCATTACAGTCAAAATACGCAAGCTTTATCTCGTGCTGATGAAAGGTTGTGAGATGAGGACAGGAGAAACTATGAGAGAAAGTCAGCATTTACCTGCTTTCACAGTCTAGAGGAAATGGCTCTTTCTGTCCCGTCCCCCTTTTTCCCTCCAGGATTGTCTGTCTTAGTCTATGTGTCTGTCATGCATAAGTTAGGGGTCCTTTAAGATGCTCTCGTCTTCATTTGTGCATTTTTTTCTTCCTCTAAAATCTGCCCTTGCCTTTACTGCCCACTGCGCAGGTAAAGTGGAGTAGTGAGGTGTTCTCCACTTGGTCTGGGCCTTTGATGCCTCCTAGGGAATGCTAAAGACAAGCTGGAAGCATCTGTAGGATATGTTTGGTTTAGTTGCTGCCAGTTATGCCAGGTTTAGTTATGCCAGGGCCATACTGGAAAGTCAGATTTACTTTAAACAGTTACTGGATAGAAACAAAATATAGTCTGTGGAGCAGGGAGGGGACCTCTCTCTTCCATTCTGCTATAGGGGAGTGTGCAAGCCACAAGGATACAGAAAATCCTGGCATTTTTATGTAGTGACTCTCTGAGCCATGGAGCAGCTTCCAAAGGAGGCAGAGAGCTGAGCCCAGCATCGGTGGCAGCTCCAGTGCCAGCCTCCAGCAGAAGCTTCCCGGGGCGCAGCACGTTTCCCTTTGGGAATCTGGTCCAATATCATTATTACCCCAGCAAATGCAATAGGTATTGTTGCTATAACATGGTGTGCAGGCGCCACTGTGAGCATGGCCACTAACAAAGTAAAAAAACAAACAAGAAAACCCACCGCATACCCAGATGTCACATCTTGAAATGCTGAATCTTCAGCGTGATTGTGGAAAAATAAGGGTTGTTTGGGGTTTTTTTATCCTGCTTACACTTTGCAGTTTCTGTATCTTCACACTGTCTATGGTGTTACATTAAATATCTATAATTTCATTTCTGTGCAGGCACAGTAGTATATAAAACAACTGCAAAGGTCTGCCTACAGTAACCTTCCTGTACTTCTGTTACAATAGTAAGTGCTGACCCATCAGTTCTCTTGAAACTGAGACCATGGCAGTGCCGTGTTTAGCCAAGGACACACACTTCATGAGCATTTTAGTCACTGACGTTAATTACATCAAGACCCTGTATTACATGTAGTACTTTGCCAAATTTGTACTGGTTTTGAAAGATGACATAAATTACTTCCGTGACAATTTATAGATGATTCAAAATTAATGTATAATCTGATTAGATTGCCATTAATCAGAGATAGTGGATATTTTGTTAGAAAATGTTAACATTTACTCACTTTTTACAGAGTGTTTCTACCGTCGTGTGAGTTCTGCAGGAGTAATTTCATTAATAATTTAATTCAGCTTTATGTACTGCTGCCTTCATTAAAGAAGTTGGCTACTGACAGCACTTGTATTTAATGTTCTGTTAAGCTTGATTGAGATACAAGATTAAGTCCACTTATATCTCCAAGAGGGAAGACAATAAAATTTTCCTGCATTACTAAGATTACAGCTATAATTAAGGTGCTGGCCAACCTGTACCAAGCCTACAGCTCTTCACTGCAGAACAACTTAAGTCCTCACTCTGAAACAAAATTGGCATAATTAGCTCTGAAAGAAGGCTCAAAAGACTGGACCTGTTTTTACCAGGTAAAGGCCACCCTAGTTAGTAGTAACCGCAGTTCACTACAGTTGGGGGTGTCTTTTGCCAAATGACCTTCAGTATCCGTTCTGCACGTATGGGATGCACGTATGCACCAAAGGCACAAGGCAAGTTGAGCTAGCTAGTGTCCCTGCTGAGGCACACTCAAGAGCAGTGGGGGAAGTTATGTTGACATACGAGCTTTGTTTGCTTTTATTTGTAAGACTAAGAATAACCACCTAAGAATTGAAAAAAAAAAATACTGTTACCGAATGTTTTTTCCTGTCTCCTTTTCTAAAAAACAAGTATTGTTTAAGAGTAATTGAATGTTTTACTCCCTCATAACATACTTGATAAAGACCATTTGTTGTCTAATGTGGCGTATAGTGCCCATTCTTTGCCCATTTTCTAACTGGACTGTTAGATCAGTATTGATGATTTGAGGAATCCTCTTACGGCTTCTTTTTAGTGAAGAGTTCATTTGTTCAAATCTGAGAGTTTGACTCTTGCTTCCCATCTTTTCTGTGTCACTGTTTCCCTAGTTCGGTTCTCAGTCTACCTCTGACATTCCTTCCTTCTTACTGGAGATTCACTTGATCTTTATTTTTTCAGAGTCTTTCTCTAGAGCGATGCCAGTGCATTTGAGTCACCCTTCTGCTTCTGTCCTTCTCTGTACTTTTATTTATTGTGTTTTGAGGCCTCCAATAGCAAATCAAAATGGAGAGGTGCCACAGCCTCTCAAGTATTCCACCCAACAATTACATCACCTGTTGCAGTTTGGGTTAGCATTTAAAACAAATTAAGCTACATCACTCTCTGAAGAATAAAAAATATTTTTTTATTCTAAAGCCATAGAGGATACAGGGGCTTCAGCAAAAGGGAAGGTAGAGATGTTAGTAAATTGGTAATGACCTTGGTCCATCTGCCAGGGTAATTTTCCTGCTTTGGTAATTGAAATGTATTCAAATGCAATTTAAAGGTCATCAAGGTTGCAAGTCAAAGACTTAAGCAGAGTTTCTGATCAAAACCTTAAGTATTGTGTTTGACTTTTCCTTTTATGAACGGCTGAAGGATTCTGCCAAATGGTAAATTTCTCTTATTTAATCAGGCTTCTTTGTTACAACAAACTTTGACTGCAGCTGAGCTCTTCACTTGAGTCCGGTACTCAATGAAACACTAAAGGACAGAGGAAGGTCTTTTATCCACAGTTATCTTGCAGTTCTGCAGTAAAGTGAACACTGAGAACAAATCCCAATGCAAAGTAATTCTTCAAAGGGGAAATAGAGGTTCATCTGAGCAGCCTTGGCCCATATGATGAATACAGTGTGAGCAGACATGAAGGATGCTGACACTTGTGTCAGAAAATTTGATCCGAAAAGCAGAACTTTTAAATCTATACTGGGTGTGCCAGTATCCGTTCAAAAGATTTTTTGAAAGAAATGAGTAAGGTGATATACGATGGCTGGACAACCAGATTGTGCCTTTAAGATTTCCGAGTAAAGAACCAATAAAATAAATGGATACTACTATCTTATTCTCCATTTTCCTGGGCAAAAATCAGCTGGATTAAGTGACCATGCATACATGCATGCTTGTTTTCTCATGCACAAATATTTGTGCATGTAAGTGCAAGTTCACAAAGCTCCATTGCACATATATTAAAAGATAAAGCGTTTACCAGTAAAATCTGTGGCATCACAAAAGTATCCTACAACAGCAGCGGTCTCAGTTTCAAAAACCTAAAATATTATTACGCAAGTTAGACCAGCAACTCTTGGCAATCGCCTAATCCCTAACAAAGTTATACTGGTAATAGAATTAGTTACTACACATGACGGATGGTTTTAAAAACAGACTTCTCTGCTAATTCTTAGATTTTTTTTTTCCCATAACTGTTATCTGCTTATTTATTCTTTGTAAGGCAATATCGCCACATCTGCCTGAACTAGGCGATCTGGCAAATTAGGAAGAAATTAATTTTACTGTAAATGTTTAATTATAAACAAAGGTGTGGAAATTTACAGAATGGTTTGCTTTTTTTCTAAATCAGATCCACTAAGATCGACGTTGATTTACATTTGAAATAATTATTTCCAAGCAGAGGAGGAAAAAGAAGATAGTTGTATTACTCTTGTTCATGATTAAAGCAGGAACTAGGAGAAATTCATTGTAAAAATTATTTCTCTAGCGATGCCAATGGGCAGTGGAAGATAATAAAGGGAAAAGGGGAAGGGAGTTTTCCCTGTTAAAAAATAAAAAAGTTGAGAAGTTAAAATGTTCATAATGATCTCAAGAGCATGCAAACAGGCGTAAATATCTTGCATCTTGGATTAGGGCTGGAAAGAGTTTAAGTATGGAAATTAAGATTATTTTTAATGTGTTAGACTCATTACAATTTTCTTCTCGCCTCTTTGTTTTAGGTGTTCAGACCTTCACCGATACCGTGTTATCTCCGTATACCTTCTATTCCTATTACGTCCAAGCCAGCAATGTTCATGGCTTTACGAGAAGTGCCTCAGTGACATACAGAACAAAATCTGGGGCGCCTCCAGGAAGCTTGCATTTAAATCCCGTCTCTCCTGTTAGCCACCACTCTGTTTTACTTTACTGGACGAGCCTCTCCAATGACTCTGGGCCCATAGAGAAATACATTTTGACATGTACTAGCTTGGGTGATCTTCAGCCTTGCGGTCAGTATGAAGGCCTAAAAACTTCAGCAACTATTTGGAATCTCATTCCATTTACAAAGTATGTTTTTTCTGTGCAAGCTTGTACTAGTGGAGGCTGCTTAAAGAGCCAGCCAGTAACAGTAATTACTGCACAAGCTCCTCCAGAAGGGCTACACCCGCCGATGATAGAAACCATCAGCTCTACAGAACTGGCTGTGGAATGGTCACCACCCGAGAAACCAAATGGTAGGACATTGTATTTACTTTTGTAAGTCAAAGATTTTGCAAAGAAAAAGCGGCATTTTCTCAAATCTGGTTAGAATATCCTTATCCATGCGACATAAACTGAGAATGAAGTAAGTAATTGTCTTAATTTGCCTGTCTGCCATTAAACGTATCCTCAGAGTCTGTGTTTTATTCTTTTGGAGTCCAGAACTCCAACTGAACTCCAACTGAATCTTCTTATTCCTCCTCTGCTTGGAAATAATTATTCCAAATGTAAATCAACATCGATCTTAGTGGATCTGATTTAGAAAAAAAGCAAACCATTCTGTAAATTTCCACACCTTTGTTTTTGATTCATTTCATAGCGTAAGATCACATATTTCACCTTTCTGTGCTTTCACTTCCTCATTTCTAAAACAGTGCTTAATAGTTCTTTTTTAAAGCATTTGATCTTGGATGAAAAGTGAAAGAGAAGTGCAAATAATTATTAAAAAGGTATATCCAAAGCCTATATTTACCTTCCTCACCCCCTACTTTCCATTACTCTAGATAGCTTTTTAGCAGTTTCTTAGCTGCCGTGACCCTGAATAGCTCCCGGCTATATCCCAGAAGCAGTTACACATCTTAGTCATCACAGCACAATATGAAGTTACGCACAACCATACCACCACACGTCGTTTTGCCTTAAGAAATAGTGAACGTCGAGTAATATATTACGTGCCAGAGCACGGATACTCTTAAACTTTTTCAAAGCAAATGGAGAGGACACAGCTGTTTCTAAGTCCTCTCTGCATGTCTGCACTGGCAAGCCAGCCCTGAGTACAACTTAAAGAGGACCGCAAAATTATTAGTATTGCTAGATATTCAACCCTTGACTTTGTCGTACAAAAGCAGCAGCGTCAGCCCAGTAATTGCTTACAGCGCTTCAACTACCTATAGCAATCGCAAACTTGTCGCTGAAGTCCAGCAATAAGGAGACCAGGTAACCTCATCTTCATGCCTTTCAAACCCTGGTACTTCAGGCAAGGCTCTGCCAGCGGCTGCAATGGTTACTGCGACATCCTTGTGCATTAGTAGTGAGCAGGCAAGTGAAGCAGCAGATCAGTCTTGCTGGCGAGATTCAGCTGTTTCTTTTTCAGCTTTTGGGTCAGCACGCCATTCGCAACTGCGGGGGCAAGTACTTGAGTGTACTCTAGAATTGCTGAACCCTTTCTGAGCTGCACAGACACACCTGACGTGCTTCTGGGTGCAAGAGTAGGGTACCCAAAGCCGATTTGACACGTGTTAGACAAGGCTGGCAAGAATGCTTGCAGCAGGAGTGAGGCCACCAGTTGCTGTGAAGGCCCCCAGCCGGTAGGAGCTTGCCATGTGTCCAGTTCCTGATTTTGCCTCCAGAGAAAAGAATGGCCACAGAGGTGGCACGAGAGTGTGCTAGAAACTTGGGAGAGCTGCACGCAAGGGGAAAAAAAAAAGAAAGAAAACCCCCCAGCGAGACCGCTGTCAGCAGCAGCAAGTACCACAAATCCTTGTGAGACGACAAAACAGTACCACCCCCAGAACTAGATTCTAGGGCCTCCCCCCCCCCGAACCTAACCCC
>NW_008795317.1:2444115-2446761 GCF_000699145.1 Aptenodytes forsteri | reverse complement strand
TGGAACCCGATCTAAAACCATCAAGCGAGCTAGAACGTGCTCTGGAACCAAGCGAGCTATAACCTGCTCTGGAACATGATCTAGAACCATCAAGCGAGCTAGAACGTGCTCTGGAACATGATCTAGAACCATCAAGCGAGCTAGAACGTGCTCTGGAACATGATCTAGAACCATCAAGCGAGCTAGAACGTGCTCTGGAACATGATCTAGAACCATCAAGCGAGCTAGAACGTGCTCTGGAACATGATCTAGAACCGCCAAGCGAGCTAGAACCTGCTCTGGAACCAAGCGATCTAGAACGTGCTCTGGAACCACCTCCCTATGAAAACACCAACTCCAGACTTCGTACCGGCTCTAGAACCACCCTAGCTCTACAACCAACCAACCCCCGAAAACCCACCTCTGGAATGGACTCGAACTCTAGGGCCCCAGGTCGAACGTTGACAGCAAGCACGTTACTTTCCCCTTGTCAAGTACAGGGCTCAAGTACAGGGCAGATCACCCAGAATGCTGCTATTGTATGGCGAGCCATACTCCCTGTCTCTCCACCAAAAAATGGCAATCTTTTGGATCTTCTCCAGCTAATCAGTGGAAATGATGGACACCTTGACATCTTCATTTGGCAATATGCTTTCACCAACATACCAAAGGTTGCCAACCTCTAGCTTTGGCAATCCTAACTAAAATGAAGCCACTCCCAGTCCAGTTAACCCCATGCATGTTTTTACTGCATCCCCTACAAAATCACGGCTACCTTTCTTGGTAGCTTGTTTTCCGTGGCTAGCTTTCCTTCTGCCATCTTACCACACCCATCTAAGTGGATCAGATCTAATAAGATATTTTGTTCACCTCAGGTTTCACATTTCTTATGACATGCTAAACATATTAGCTGCATAGCCCAGTTACCATTGGATCATTTATTGACCACAAAGGTGACATGAGGAACGATGCTAACAGAGAAACAGGACCTTTGATCTGTCACCTGTAGAGCTGTTCCCCATGTCTTGTTCTTCCCAGCACACGCTCCATCCCATGCCTTGTGTGCCCGCATGGCCGGGCTTTGCGCTGCTCTGCAAGATCAGCGCTCCATCCTGCTTCAACGCTGGCTTTGCCCGAGCCCGGCCAGCCCTCTGTAACCACCGTGCTCTCTTCTTCAGGTGGGTTACTTCTCCACCTTGATGTTTTAGTTTCAAAATGGGGATATGAGAAAGTGTTGTTCTGATGTGTAGTGATTGTAAACAAAGATGTTTGAATGTGGTCTGGGCTTGCTTGAGATGCGGCATTCATTAATTACGCCCAAATTATATTTAATCTGACTAATCCGTGTGGTCACACCATTACGCGTGAACTGTGATCTCAAATAAAGCAAATCAGATCCAGCTCTGATCCTCTGAGCTGATGTGATGGTGCCTAGATTCATTAATTATTCTAGTTGCGCGGCAGATCCTGTGAAGAAAGGCAGCGTGCACCACGCACACTGTGGAGAGGTTTGCACAGATGATTGTTTAGCAGGGACTGTACATATGGAAATTTGTTCTGATTTCTTCCTTTGTGCTATCCCATTTACAAATGGAAATGACTACTTCGTAGCTAGTACTCATTATATTTCTCTCCCGTGAGATGTGAAATTTGCACTAGGAGAAATCCCACAGTAGCTGGGGCTGAAGCCTAGTCTCTGCCGCTGAGGCTGCTCCACCAGGAAGGGGGAGCAGGGAGGCAGCAAGGCCGGCGGGACCCTGCCCTCACCAACATGCCTCAGCAAGGGGCAGAGACAGTCCGCTGGAGTCAACCAGGGTCGGCCAAGGGGTCAGCCAGGGCTGGGCAAGGTGGCGATGATGAGGGCCAAGGTGGAGCTGGGAAGTCAAGTCACGATCAGGCACAGCGTGCATACAGTATATGTGTAAACAATTTACTTTTATATAGTTAAATACGGGGGCAATGTGGAGGCCCCTGCTAAGTCTGGTCAGGGCAATGAGAGCCTACTGGTACCTTCATGTCCCTGACATCCACGTAGGGCCCAGCCATCTTCTGGTGAGGAAGTCGAGCAAATCCACCCCTCGCTGCCCTCGGGGTTCATGCTGTGTCCCTTAGTCTGGGGTTGTACAGCTTAATCTGTTCCTGCCTTACATCCGTAGCAAACACGATCAAGGCTGTGAATCACTGAAGTGTCACTTCATTACATACCTGGGCAAGGAGACAAGAAACTAGTTGAATACTACAGAGTTGATGTATATAAATGGGTCACTAGTATCCTCCGGAGAGGGGGGTGTGTGTGTTGGTTTTGAGCAAGATGTGTATATTACTGCTATCAGCAATGTTGTTAAAGGTTTGCAGCACTGCTTTTATTACACTGAATAGCAGAGCACAGGTGGGACAGAGCATATAACAGCCATGCATCAGATCATGCTCCAGGGAAGCACATGGAAAGATTGTATCTCATTGCACTAAGCTGCACTTTGTTAAATAAGATGATTTAAATATAGGCACTAACTTTCTGGCAAGGCATAGTAATACTGTTTTACTTGGTTATAGTTTGATGTAATGTAAAGGAGGTGGTGGTTGTGAGGGGTTTTTTTCTTCTGGAAAAGTGAATATGCTGCTGAAGATACTAAAAAAAAAAAAAAGGATTTTTTTTTTTTTTTTTTA
>NW_008795317.1:2442884-2443943 GCF_000699145.1 Aptenodytes forsteri | reverse complement strand
AAAAACAAAAAAAAAAAAAAAGGATTTTTTTTTTTTTTTTAGAAAATCTTTTGCAGTTTGCAGGGTTGTTCCTGTATATGCTTTGCTCCACTAGTACAGCCATCTCACCTGAAAGGAACAATGTGAGTGATCCCATTCAGCATCTGTTCAGGAAGCTTTCTTAAAACAGGAAAGCAAGGAGAGCAGCTACGCTATTGTAACAACATGTAAATCTTTCCATGTGCATTCCTCTGAGCCAGCTACAAGGTAAAGAAGTGTTGTTCCCTTCAGCGTACAGATGAAGGGGCTTGGGCTGACAGTATCGTTTTGATCTCGGTTGCCACACCAGTAGGTAACTCGTGCAGATTCGTGCTGATCAAACTTCCTCCCCTCGGGTGGCTGCTTACTGGCCTGAGACCAGATCCCAGGGAAGTGGAGCGGGGCTCAGGAAACGAGCTCCCTGTACTTGGCAATGCTGGCAGATTTTGCATGTTGATGTAGCTGCCTGGGTATTTCTAATCCGTGTTTTCAGATGTAAGTGATAAAGGGTTTGCTAGCTTTTGCTTCAGATGAGCTCTACGCTTAGACAGCTCACATAGGTAGACCTGTGTTTTCAGCTGCTCTCTGGGCTCTGTGTCACAGAGAGCACACTTCCGATTCACACAGAAAGCAGGGAATAAGGTATTTCCTCCCCAAACTCACCAGATGTACTCTTGAAATCCAGAATGGGTTTTCTGAGAATATACAAGTAAATTGTCTAATTTTGACCTTGAAGTCAATTAAATATTGATATCTTCCAAGTAATTTTAAGTTATTTTATTTGTTTCAAATGGTCTTGGTGGTGGACTAACAGAGACTCTTTCTTCTAAAACGATTGAAGTTAATTTAATCTTACCCACAAGTTATCTGTAATTGAACTGTTTTACTGATAATTTTTCTATTTAGTTGCTATGACTATATGGGCTGCAGCAGGGTCAGGTTAGCTTGCGCAGGTGAGAAATGAAACAATTGTTTTCATAGAATCATAGAATCATTGAGGTTGGAAAAGACCTCTAAGATCATCGAGTCCAACCGTCAACC
>NW_008795317.1:2429027-2437842 GCF_000699145.1 Aptenodytes forsteri | reverse complement strand
AGCTCCCTCCTCTGGCTCGGGGAATGGGGGGGCTGGGGCTCCCTCTCGCTCCCTGCGCTTGTGCTTTTCGCGGGTTTGGCCGCGGTTTTGCCGCTTCAGGAAGGGTCCCCGTCGCGATCCTCCGCTCCGGAGCCCTTCGCCTCGGTGGCTTCGTTTTATCACAAACTGGTCAACCAAGGTCAACCCTGTATGGCCCTTTTCCTACAGATAACTTGCATGCCACAATTACATTTTGTGTGATATGCCGCCAGTTTGATGGAGATTGTTCATTGTCAACGTTTTCTGTTGGCTGACCGCCGCCTTCGGGCACCACCGTCCTTCCAGGGCTGCCTGCCTTAACTCCGCATCAGCCCTTTTCTTTGCCCTTTGGTGACGCTGTGAAAACAAGACACAAGCGGAAGGGGAGTAACTTCATACAACCTGAGATCAGCAGCATTAAAAATGCCTTAGACCTGAGTCAATTGCTATGGCTCACTAAGCGACTGCAAGATTGCCTGGTTACCTTATCTATGCACTTCCATCCCTCAAGGTGTTTGGATTTCTGTTAAGTGAGAACTCAGTTCAATGTTCTCATTTGTAGTGCTAGCTTTACACTGATACAGCAATTATCCCAAGTGCAGTGTTCCTGTAAATTACCAATGTGCTCTCAGCCCTTCTCTTACTGCATGAAACTCCAACAGGTAATATAATTTTCATTACACAGAGCGTTTCCAGTATGAGAGCTCTGTGGTAAGAAGTTCCAGTTTGTTTATTGCTAGCGTAGCTGGTTGTAAATAGTTGTTAAATTTGTCACGCTCTCTGGTTTTTTTCCTTATTCTTAATGCTGTGAAGGGACAGGGCAGTGCCATAGAATTGCTGCAACGCTCTGGGAACGTAAGTGTTTTTGAGGATGACAGGGAAAAATTGTGGATTAAAAAGTGTGTTGCAGTAGGAAGGGGGCTGTGAATAATTCATCCTTAAATAATTCTTCACATTTAAAAATTAATCATTTTATGGTCATTTAAGCATCTTATATTCATGACCATTCCAGGGTACCTTAGCCAGAAATTGGGTTGGGGAAATAAATTATAGTACTTCACCTTTTTACCCAAATGTTTGTTTGCTGGTGATTGATGACACCTGTCTGAATCCCTGGTTTAAATCCTCTGCTTCTGAGAGTATAGAGCCTTGATTTCTCAAGAGTTCCCTAGCACTAAAGGACTACAGAAGGAGTTTTGTTGTATGCAAAAAGGCTGACATACAAACCTAAATCCAAGAACACCTATTAGATTGATACAGAAATCTTCCTGAAAATCAAGCCCTAGCAGAGGGGAAGTTAATTCACCCTTCTGCTCAGCATGTCTTTCTATATATAACGTGGGTATCTCTCTGCTCAATAAGAGAAAGATGCTCACCTCAGGATCCTGCCAGGCAGCAGCAGCATTCCCAGCTCTGCCTTTGGGATGCTCATGTTCTTCTGGGGAGTTAGCTCTTTATTCTCCTGTTTCATCTTGCAACTGTAACAGAAGGAGGCTCCTGGCTCTGATGTTTTGATTGGCGCCTATAATGCTCTCAGCAAAGAATTACAAGTAGAAAATGCCCTAAAATCTTTGCAAGTGTTATCTTTCCGTAATTGTTCATACCGTATTTAGGGAGGTTGTGCTGGGAACACCTGACTAGACATTTAATGATAAGGATAGTGCTGTCCTTATGCATGCCAATCTAGATATATTACTCTAAAATGTTTTCTTTTGCATAACACTTTGAAGAGGTATCTCTTTTTGCCTTGCTTCCGGGAGAAGATGCATCTTATTTACAATAATGCTTTTGAAAGCTTTTGTCTCTGTTCTAAAAATAAATGAACAAACATTGAGATTTCATATTTTGTCGGCTTTGATTTCACATTAGCTGTGTATAGCTCTCAACTGAAGACCTGGGAGGAGAAGGAAGGTTGCTTCTGATTTACAGATTCACCCTTTCTTAATCTGAAAACTAAACCTGTTTGGTTTTCTTTTCCTTTCCTGTTAGCAGTTGTGGCAGAAAGATTCTGCCAGGCAGTTTTAAGCAGTCTTCCTTACTGTTAATTCAAATTCAGCAGTAGCGTGAATATGGTTCTTTTGATTTTAGTTGAATTACTCCAGAGTCAACTTGATATGTATGAGACCAGGATTACTGCCTAAAATCTCAGGCTTTTTTCCACTGACTAGCTCTGCTGGAAAAACTAACGGAGGGTGAAGCTTTATTTTAAAACACGAAGCAGAAGACATAACTCCTATGATTCTTTTGTGCTTTATACAATGTTTAGAAGTAAAAATACGTAAGGTAGAATTACGGTCAGATAATACCACAAAAAAACCCCAAGAAATATAGAGTGAAGTCACCAGCATCATCCTGCTTACATCATGTGATACATACAGAAGAAATAATGCTTCCGATCTACATTGTACAGCATCTGGAGAGCTGCTACTGTCATGGTTGGGTAGCATTAAATGAGGTTCTGGCTCCAAAGACAAAATGGAGAATCCATGCAGGCAGGCATATCCCGTATGGATACCTGCATCCACGGAGCATTTACCAGCATTTGTAAATAACACAGCAGGTGGCTTTTTTCTTTCATGTACATACTTAATGCAATGTAAATAGTTTTGGCATCATCACTGAATTGTGTCAAGGGGTGCTTTATAAAAGCTATAGGATAGGCCTATCTTTTGAGCTCTACCTATGAAATTGTTTATTTGCAGCTTATCTAATTAATAGGAAAAAGTATGTTCAGCACCCTTAGCCCTGACATAGGTTGATTTCTTCTTGTTTAAGAAAGTCCTTGTCAGCACGCAACTTTCTTCAGTGCCATCAAACATAAAAGTAAAATGATTATAGTTATGGTTCCACGCACAGTAAGAACACAGAAAAGCCGTGACTTTTGTGACCTCTATCTGCTAAATAAAACCTGTTTGCATTATGAAAACACTAAGAGACTACAGCTTTCTGCTCTTGGTAATGCTGATCTGGGTGAGTTGCGGTCATCCTGCGTTGCAGATGATGGTCTTGGACTGTTATCTATCCATTTTTGGTTTTTCCCAGCAGTGATAAGTACTCCTCAGAAAGCCACAGATGTAAGCATTCTCCAGGATGGTATAATTTAAAATTCACACAAGTAGACTACTATGTTATACATTTGTTAATGTCTTTAGCTGGAAACTGCTTCATGTCTACTGAAGGAGGAAGCTTTTGCAGTTACTGCCAGTGTACCTGGCTGAGGTTCAGGTCTAGACCTGGCAGCTAAGGATTTTGTCCTTTTCAGTCTTGTTTCCAGATGCTGCATGGGACAGCTTTTGAGTTACCCTTACAGCATTTCCCTGGTTTTCCTTTGAAATACCTCCTGTTGTACAGTAATACTTTTTCTGAATATTTGGATCTTACCCACACTTGAAGCTTAAGTATCTTTAACACCTGGAAATCTATAGCAATAAGTAAGGTCGGCCTGGAGTCTCCCAGGCTGGTTCCCCTTGGCTGAGCCACTCTGCTGCTCTGCTTCCAGGCTATGCAGTGGATGGAGGGAAAAGATGTGGGAGCTGTTTGCTGGGGGCTAATAATGGGACGAGGTGGCATCCTGAATATACAGACCCTATGAATCTGTGTGCTGCTTTACATGGGTGGGAGGATGGAGGTGCCCAGCTGGGACTGCAAGGGCTGTGTGTTTGCTGGCAAAATTTACTGCCTATCCTTTGCAACGTGTGCAATGTGGAGGCCGAAAGTAGCAGCAAAAAACCCTGCCATGACTCAGGTTAGGGCTTTGCTTGCCATACGTATTCTTTTGCAACTGAATTCATTATCCTCTATGTACTGCATCTTACCTCACCATCCTTGCAGTTATCCCTGAATGAACGGCTAGAGGTGATTTGATATCCCTGGTTTGAGTGCTCCCACACAACAGCCAAGAAGCCAGTCAAATGGAAGTTAAATTCTCGGCATCAGCTCTTTTTTCCAGGCCTGTTTGTTAGCAGCAGAAGTTTATGTATCAGTAGCTGAACTGAAAGTATGCAAAAATAAAATGCTTATTAGTATAAGCTCCTACACAAGGATACAGGCTGTTCACAGACAGTAATGCCTAAGTTAGCCGTTAATTTAGAAAAGCACCACAGCTGAATGTAAACACTTGAATAATACAAATTAGTAGACTCTTCATTTTACATTTTAAACCCAGAAACTGGGAGCCTGAATTAGCCTTGAGGCTATGATTTCAAGTATTAAATATTCTGCTGGATTTTGAGAGGAGCAGCTACAGCAAGTAATGCACACACTTGTATTTTTAAGAGCCTATCCTCAAATGTGGATTATTAAAAAAAAAAACAGAAAAAAATTGATCACCAACACCAGGAGATTAGGAAGAATTTAAATAATGAGAAGACTGCTTCCCTGACCAAAGCTTTTTGTACATTACTTGATGCACACAGAAAAAAGTCCTTTAATAGCACTGCTCAAGAAAATACAGACTGGTGAAAAACTGCATTTCTAGTCAAATTCTCTAGGTGGTATAGGGCTTGCAGAGCAGTGGGAGGATGAACTGGGGAAAAATTCTTTAAATCAGGTTTAGATCACTGCCAAATCTGGTCAGCTCAAACACAGCATACAGACGTCAGTGGAGATGGGGCAGATGTAATTGGGATGGGGTACATTTAGATACATTAATAATTTTTCTGTCAATAAAATATTTTGCTGTAACTACAGTATAGCAAATAATTCAGATATGCTGCAGCCACACAAAAGGGGAATTACATGTCTTCATTTAATATTTTACATAATTATTATTCTCTGCTTTTTGGCCCTACATGATACTGCAGTAAGTTTACTTTATTGCAGAGAGGGCATAATTAAACATATATGAGAGTTTTTCCTAGCTTCCTACCAGTTCTGCTTGCATCTTCCCATCTCTGAATTTTGTTCTTCGGATGAGCTATAACACAGAAGTGCTTAGGGCAAAGCTGCCAGCCGCTAATAAACCACTTTATTAGTGGTGGTGGGGGGCGAGAGAGAGCTAAAAGTATGAAAGCTAACTTTACTGAATTCCAAATAGGTCTAATACTTCCATAATTGCTTCTGTTTTGTTTTCTTTACACCTGGGAGCGGAGTTGTTTACTATTATGGGTTCCAGTTTCATTGAGATTTCTTAAATATTTGGGTTTATTTAATGAATGGTAAAATTATTTAAACTAGAAAATGAAGGCTGTGCTTGGTTCTTTTTCTTCGCACGGTAATTGAAAATACTCAGTTTCCTGTCTGGGTTAGTTATAAGTGAGTAAAGGGAGGCAGGTAGGAAGGAATTAGCATATAAAGGCACTTTAAAGGAGTTTGTAGGAAACCCCTCTCTATAAAGGGTTATTTGCTATTTATCATATGAATGCTGTGTTTTGAAGGGTGTATTATAAGGACAAGAATATCCTTCAGAAATAACTTTTTAAACCAAGAATTGAAAATTGTAATTCCTTTCATACTCTGCTTTAGTACCTTCAGAAGAGGAATGACCTCCAGGAGAAAGAGAGAAGTCCCTTCCATTTCTGAATGCTGTGTTTTGAAGGGTGTATTATAAGGACAAGAATATCCTTCAGAAATAACTTTTTAAACCAAGAATTGAAAATTGTAATTCCTTTCATACTCTGCTTTAGTACCTTCAGAAGAGGAATGACCTCCAGGAGAAAGAGAGAAGTCCCTTCCATTTCCTTTGGCATTTTCTTGCATTACACTGTTTATTTTCCCCTCCATGCAATTTTGGGATTTGAAAACAAATGGCTGGATTACAGTATGAGTTCTTCCATCCTCACTGGAAGACGAGATCCTAAAGTTCTGATCAAATGCTACTGGAAATTACTTCAGTTACTTCAATTACCTCTGATTATCAAAGGGATATTTAAGGAAGGTCTCACCACTTTGGATAAAAACCCAAAACTTCAGTATTGTGGTACGAAGTGATACATGATCTAGGTTGTATCGTGGAAGCAGTGTAACCGTAGGAACAGAGTATAAGAAAGCTGACTGGAGATTTCCCAAAGGAAAAGGTTGAGCGACATATAGCAAAGCCAGGAGATAGTTAATTACCATATAATATATATAAATTTGGGGCTGTACTCATGCACGGAACTGGAGAGGTGGCTTGGGAGAAAAATCTTCTCTCTTTGTCTTTGGAAAGACCAGGACATCTGACCAGACATCAAAAGAAAAATAAGAGCATTGCTTAAATCTGCCTGTGCTGGCAATTACGTGCATGTAATGGCTATCAAGTAAACTATGAAGAGTATATGCTGCAGGTTGAGGGACAAGTACTAACAGCAAGTATCATGAACTGCCCCTCTAAATACATACAGGCCTTCTTGTGCAGGCATTCTTCCTGTCTAATCTGGTAATAGCTAGCAAATAAGGTGTTCGAAGAGAAAGCTGAGCTCCCCATACACAGATGCCCATTTCGTGAACAGATCGAAATGCTTGTTTTCTCATGCACAAATATTTGTGCATGTAAGTGCAAGTTCACAAAGCTCCATTGCACATATATTAAAAGATAAAGCGTTTACCAGTAAAATCTGTGGCATCACAAAAGTATCCTACAACAGCAGCGGTCTCAGTTTCAAAAACCTAAAATATTATTACGCAAGTTAGACCAGCAACTCTTGGCAATCGCCTAATCCCTAACAAAGTTATACTGGTAATAGAATTAGTTACTACACATGACGGATGGTTTTAAAAACAGACTTCTCTGCTAATTCTTAGATTTTTTTCTTCCCATAACTGTTATCTGCTTATTTATTCTTTGTAAGGCAATATCGCCACATCTGCCTGAACTAGGCGATCTGGCAAATTAGGAAGAAATTAATTTTACTGTAAATGTTTAATTATAAATGTGATTTTTGCTGCAGCAGATGCCACTAAGGGCTAAATCCCGGACTCAACACATTCCGTTGGAGTTCTGGACTCCAAAAGAATAAAACACAGACTCTGAGGATACGTTTAATGGCAGACAGGCAAATTAAGACAATTACTTACTTCATTCTCAGTTTATGTCGCATGGATAAGGATATTCTAACCAGATTTGAGAAAATGCCGCTTTTTCTTTGCAAAATCTTTGACTTACAAAAGTAAATACAATGTCCTACCATTTGGTTTCTCGGGTGGTGACCATTCCACAGCCAGTTCTGTAGAGCTGATGGTTTCTATCATCGGCGGGTGTAGCCCTTCTGGAGGAGCTTGTGCAGTAATTACTGTTACTGGCTGGCTCTTTAAGCAGCCTCCACTAGTACAAGCTTGCACAGAAAAAACATACTTTGTAAATGGAATGAGATTCCAAATAGTTGCTGAAGTTTTTAGGCCTTCATACTGACCGCAAGGCTGAAGATCACCCAAGCTAGTACATGTCAAAATGTATTTCTCTATGGGCCCAGAGTCATTGGAGAGGCTCGTCCAGTAAAGTAAAACAGAGTGGTGGCTAACAGGAGAGACGGGATTTAAATGCAAGCTTCCTGGAGGCGCCCCAGATTTTGTTCTGTATGTCACTGAGGCACTTCTCGTAAAGCCATGAACATTGCTGGCTTGGACGTAATAGGAATAGAAGGTATACGGAGATAACACGGTATCGGTGAAGGTCTGAACACCTAAAACAAAGAGGCGAGAAGAAAATTGTAATGAGTCTAACACATTAAAAATAATCTTAATTTCCATACTTAAACTCTTTCCAGCCCTAATCCAAGATGCAAGATATTTACGCCTGTTTGCATGCTCTTGAGATCATTATGAACATTTTAACTTCTCAACTTTTTTATTTTTTAACAGGGAAAACTCCCTTCCCCTTTTCCCTTTATTATCTTCCACTGCCCATTGGCATCGCTAGAGAAATAATTTTTACAATGAATTTCTCCTAGTTCCTGCTTTAATCATGAACAAGAGTAATACAACTATCTTCTTTTTCCTCCTCTGCTTGGAAATAATTATTTCAAATGTAAATCAACGTCGATCTTAGTGGATCTGATTTAGAAAAAAAGCAAACCATTCTGTAAATTTCCACACCTTTGTTTTTGATTCATTTCATAGCGTAAGATCCACCTTTCTGTGCTTTCACTTCCTCATTTCTAAAATAGTGCTTAATAGTTCATTTTTAAAGCATTTGATCTTGGATGAAAAGTGAAAGAGAAGTGCAAATAATTATTAAAAAGGTATATCCAAAGCCTATATTTACCTTCCTCACCCCCTACTTTCCATTACTCTAGATAGCTTTTTAGCAGTTTCTTAGCTGCCGTGACCCTGAATAGCTCCCGGCTATATCCCAGAAGCAGTTACACATCTTAGTCATCACAGCACAATATGAAGTTACGCACAACCATACCACCACACGTCGTTTTGCCTTAAGAAATAGTGAACGTCGAGTAATATATTACGTGCCAGAGCACGGATACTCTTAAACTTTTTCAAAGCAAATGGAGAGGACACAGCTGTTTCTAAGTCCTCTCTGCATGTCTGCACTGGCAAGCCAGCCCTGAGTACAACTTAAAGAGGACCGCAAAATTATTAGTATTGCTAGATATTCAACCCTTGACTTTGTCGTACAAAAGCAGCAGCGTCAGCCCAGTAATTGCTTACAGCGCTTCAACTACCTATAGCAATCGCAAACTTGTCGCTGAAGTCCAGCAATAAGGAGACCAGGTAACCTCATCTTCATGCCTTTCAAACCCTGGTACTTCAGGCAAGGCTCTGCCAGCGGCTGCAATGGTTACTGCGACATCCTTGTGCATTAGTAGTGAGCAGGCAAGGGAATCCCCTGGTGCAACTTGAGGCCATTTCCTCTTGTCCTATCGCT
>NW_008795317.1:2423233-2428104 GCF_000699145.1 Aptenodytes forsteri | reverse complement strand
CCTAACCCCACTTTAGAGCCATAACGCGACCTGGAACCCAAACTAGAACCAGCAAGCGAGAACGTGATCTGGAACCAACAACCGAGCTAGAACACAATCTAGAACCAACAAGCGAGCTAGAACTCGCTCTGGAACCAAGCAAAGCTAGAACCCGCTCTGGAACCAACAACCGACCTAGAACGTGCTCTGGAACCAACAACCGAGCTAGAAACACAATCTAGAACCAACAAGCGAGCTAGAACTCGCTCTGGAACCAAGCAAAGCTAGAACGTGCTCTGGAACCAACAACCGAGCTAGAACATGATCTAGAACCACCAAGCGAGCTAGAACGTGTTCTGGAACCAAACAAGCTAGAACGTGTTCTGGAACACGATCTAGAACCATCAAGCGAGCTAGAATATGCTCTGGAACCATAATAGAACTCTAGAACTCATAAGTGCGCAGGATGCAGCAACTGAGGTAGCACCCCCTCTAGAAACAACAAGCTGTCCTGGACCAACCAGCATTATTAAGCCAACAAGCAAGCCAGTGTTAGACCATGGTCCTTCTGAACCCAGCAGTGGGCTAAACCATGTTCCTGCTCCAGAACCAGCAAGCGAGGCAGAACACAATCTAGAACCATCAAGCGACCTAGAACTTGCTCTGGAACCAAAGCAAGCTAGAACGTGCTCTGGAACCCGATCTAGAACCACCTAGCGAGTTAGAACGTGCTCTGGAACCAAAGTGAGCTAGAACGTGCTCTGGAACCAAGCGAGCTAGAACCTGCTCTGGAACCAAGTGAGCTAGAACGTGCTCTGGAACCCGATCTAGGACCGTTAAGCGAGCTGGAACCTGCTCTGGAACCAAGCGAGCTAGAACGTGCTCTGGAACCCGATCTAGGACCGTTAAGCGAGCTGGAACCTGCTCTGGAACGCGATCTAGAACCATCAAGCGACCTAGAACTTGCTCTGGAACCAAAGCGAGCTAGAACGTGCTCTGGAACGCAATCTAGAACCATCAAGCGACCTAGAACTTGCTCTGGAACCAAAGCGAGCTAGAACGTGCTCTGGAACGCAATCTAGAACCGGCAGGCAAGCTAGCACCTCCCTATGAAAACACCGACTCCAGACTTCATACCGGCTCTAGAAACCACCACCCTAGCTCTACAACCAACCAACCCCCGAAAACCCACCTCTGGAATGGACTCAAACTCAGGTCGAACGTTGACAGCAAGCACGTTACTTTCCCCTTGTCAAGTACAGGGCTCAAGTACAGGGCAGATCACCCAGAATGCTGCTATTGTCTGCCAGAAAAGTAACCAGCACCATCTCAACATTATGAGAAAGTTCATTCTTGAATTCAGGTGTTGACGAACATCTGATCACCAGATGGTGACTTTATTTCAATAGGAATATAGGCTAGATAAAATTGGATAAAGCCAAAAGGTTGAAGGTTCTACATTCCTCAGGTGAACAACTCCACCATGCTACATTTATAAAAAATTAGAACCAATGTGATTTGGAGTTAGAATCGTAAGTCACTTTGTGGGGTTTTTTTCACATTTTAAAGCAAGTATTTCATTTTATCCTCAAGAGGAGGATTGGTATCTCCTGAGTCTCTGGTTTTCCAGAGCAGTTAGGAAAACATTGTTTTAATTGGGCATTCTGCAATACTATCAGCCAGATCACCAGGCCAATTTAGAAGATTATTCTTAATTTTCCTTTGGAAGTTCAATGTTTCTATAAAACTCTCTTTTAGTCATAAGATAATGTTCATCCAGTTGCACTCTTGGGGCGTTTCATAAGCATTACAAGTTTCATGCTATACTGAGAAAAATGTAACATTATGAAAAGTTCTGACAGCATTAACAATGTATTCTTGATATTCAAACACCAGCAGACGGTTTCACATCATTAATTAGGGGGATTGCAGGAAATGTCAAAAATGTCTTTTGAAACCAAATCTATGTTTTTACAAAATGTTTTGTTAAATAGAAACATGCTAATGTCTTGTTATACAGCTAAACACATTGAGAATTGTACGTTACACGTACGTTACAGAGCACAAATTTATGACAACAAAGTATAAGAGCTTTTCTTCTGAAATTAATTCATATTTTTACTAAAGTTAGGCTGTAAAAACCAAACTAAGGAATTGGAATATTTTCTGTTAGCTCTCTAAACTTTTTTGTAATGTTTCTTTCTCTCCTCTCAATCAATTAATCCCATGCTTACATGGGGTCGCATACCATTTCCTCGTGGTATGTACCGTGGAGCGTCCAAATTCACAGCATAAGCCACAGAGTAATCAATCAACTGTAACACAGCAGCATGCACCAGAACAGAAAAATGTTAGGTGCATTCCAAAGGATCTGTGCTTCCACTGAATAACAATCTGGTTTGGGTTTTTTTTTCGCTCCAGGGTACATGCCAATAATTAGAAAGACTCAACTTCTGCAAAATATTAATGCTGCATTGGTATGAAAATGCAAGAAACTAAAAAAGCTGCCAATACAAAAATCAAACCTTAGCGGCATTAAACCACACCTGTCTTCTCAAAAAACCCACCTGTGTGCCATATATACATAAAACCAGTGTCCAAATCCATCTCCTTTTCCTTGATAAGAGGATCAATAGTAGCACAAAATGGCCTTTCCAGCTAGGCCAGAGTGTCGAACCCTTGAGGACTGCCTTCTGAGGATCCCTTTGCAAGCCTCAACAAGAGAGAAGTGGTGCTGCTAAAGGCAACTCAGGAGCTACACTGATAGCTTAACAGAAGGTGCTAAAAGTTAGAGACCACAAAAAGCTTTCCTAATCTGTTAACAGTTTAAAACCGGGAGGATGAAAAAAGCAAGCTTAAGCACATTATGGTCTCTTCTGTTCACCCTAATCGTTTCTCTGGGACTTTGCCTCTTTTAGATTTTGGAGCCTGTGTGTATTTGCAGGGAATGCTTTTGGTGAGCAACTGAAGTTTTTTAGATTAAAAAGTAAAAAATTATTAGCCATTTTGAGTGACAGTTTGCCAGATTTTAGACTGGAGTATTCATTTCTTTCAAAGAAAATTAATAACGCAGAACAGTAACTCACTAAAGGAAAACAGAATAATGTATTCAAAATCACAGAGAATGATAATGACAGAAACGAGAAATAATTAAGAAAAACTGCACATATATATAGAGATATGTACACACACACATAAACACAAAATCTTTGATGTCATCTTCCTATACTTACTATAAGGGTAGCGGTCTTCGGTTGCATAAATTTCAGCCTCATCCCTATACAGCTGGTAAGTAAGCCTGTTAGAATTTGGAGAGTCAGGGGAGCTCCACGAAAGACTGATAACAGAGGAATTGAGAACTTCTCCTGTAGGAGGAGGTTGCTGGAATGGAGCTAAAACATACACAAAAACAGAGGATGTAAAAATGAAGGTAATCAATAATCATACAAATTTAAATAAAAATGCAAAGAAACTGCTAAGTTTTCTTCAAAGAAAAACCATCAAGTAAACATACGGTCACTCAGGCAAGACATTAATAGACTAAACTGATCCATCCAAATGCTCTCCAACACAGCTTTTTCTCCAAGTACATGCAACAAATTTATACATTTAAACAAACGACAAATAAACTTAATCGCCCTTTCCCCCTGAATTAAAGCAAGTACACCACAGTTTTCCAAACATTTTTTTTTTTCACATGTGCATGCTGAATGCTAACACAGCTGAAAATATATAGGGTTTCCTTTTCCAAATACCTAAAGAGTAATTGGGTATCAGACTGCACAGTGTTTGTAATACACGCTGTTGGACATGCCCTGCTAGAAGGGTCAGCAGGGGTCTACCTGGAAGTGACCTGAAATTAAAATTAAAAAATCCAGAGTTTATCCTTTGCTTCAAACATTGGGCTAGATAATAGGTTTCTTTCAACTGATCTTTAGTTTTCAATGTGTTATTTTTCCTGAAAATGTGGCAGGTTTACTGATCTTGTAAGGATATCAGTAATTGTAGGTAAGAGAGGTCTTGGCCTCAAATGCTGGTTTGCTTTGGCTTTTTATTATGCTTGACAAATTGGTGCCTGTTCCTCCTCCTCCCGACAGTTATGTCTCCTTAATTCCACTTTACAGGGGAGTGCTTCAGTGTCTTGTCACATGTGAACTTTTGTTTAAGGATAAATCTTCCTAAGTGCTAAGTCTTATATTAACTTAGGTATTTCCAAATCAAAGTCAGAGTAAGATGTACACTCCTGAAGTCAAGCTTTTAAAAAAGATGACTTTTTCTGACTTCTATTGATTTAATAACTACTCTGTACTTGAAGACTTCTGAGGATTGTGCGGCCAAGTCACATCTGAAAATAGCATTAAGGTCCCAAAGCTACTAAGGCAGTTTTGGAAAATGCAAAATGCAACTACAGTCCCTTTCTTTTACATCTCACAGGTTGGAGGGAACAAAGGGCCGTTTCCTAGTGTTTTGATGATGATGTGAAACCTGGGTATGCGCAAAACATTGCTGGTGTGATTATTTTTTATTACTGTAGGTGATTAGGAAATTTGAAAGAGCTTCCTTATGGATACAGGATTAAATGTTGGTTCAGATGATTTGAACTGAGGTAATGAGGACATAACTGGTCTTTTGAGAGCTGTGATCCAGGCTGTTACTTTTGAGTTGAAAGCTTAGTTTTACCCCACTCCCTTCAAAATCCAGAGTGTGCCAGAAACAGGACCTTTTCTAGATGTTTGCAGAGTATCCAGAAGTGTTCTTGAAGAGGAGATAGGAAGGTCAAAGGAAGAAGTAACTCCAAAAGCTATTCCTGTTGCAGTTAGAATCAAAGAATGGTTTGGGTTGGAAGGCACCTTTAAAGGTCATCTAGTCCAACCCCCCCTGCCGTGGGCAGG
>NW_008795317.1:2396344-2421777 GCF_000699145.1 Aptenodytes forsteri | reverse complement strand
GGTGGTCTTCCTTATTTCCCTTTTTAAAAATGGTGATGTTTCCCTTTTTCCAGTCATCAGGGACTTCCCCTGACTGCCATGACTTTTCAAATATCATGGAGAGTGGCTTACAACTATATCTGCCAGTGAATACTGAGGCAAAAAAGTTTTTGAGTATCTCAGCCTTAGTTTGTGTTAATTCTGTTTTGACCATATAATAAAAACAAGTCTCCTATACATTATGCTGAAAGCTGAGTACATAACGTATCAAAATGTGGTTTTAAACTGGCAAGACTGTTGGACAGTAGACCAGTTGTGTGCGACAGAGCGTTACCTTCTGCCTAGCTGGGACTGGAGACTTCTTTGGGAAGAGGCTGTGTGATAGACGGATAAAGTACTGCTATTACCTCGCCACAGAATTCGCAGTCCTCTTCGCAAAGGAGTTTGATTTTTTTGGAGCAGCACACCTGTATAAGCAGAGAATTTGGTCGTGATTCCATTAATGTCTCTCACCCAGTGTTCCTTTGTTAAAAGGGAAGTCCAGCCATCTTAAAAGAAATCTGTGCAGGTAAAGCTCACAAATATCGCATGTTAATGAATACTAATTCATCTTTCCACAAAAAAGATTATGAAAATCTGAGTTGTCTCATGAAACTTGGCCTTCAAGCCTAAAATCAAACTATTGAAGACAGTCAAGAAATTTTAAGATTTAAGGTGGTATGTGACATGTTTTTGAATAGGCAAACTTAACTCAGTCATTTCCTAACAGCTTAGTACTTGATTTGACCCCAGTATGTTGTTTTTAAGAGTACATTTTATGTATATGATTTTGTAGAGAGATACTGATCTAGAACACAGGCACGTACGCTTCCAAGTAGATTTTGGAGAATGGCACAGCGTAGGTGAGGATGCAGTGTTTTAGGGTGGTAAGGTAAAGCTGAGGAGCCACCAGAAGGACGAGCCCCTTGAATTGTGTTTGAGGGTAGGAGTAGAATGAGAGTCAGCAAAAGGCCTGAGGGAAGAACATACCTTACGCTGCTGGCCCAGGGCAAAAAGAGTGATTTCCGTGGAACTGCGGATCCGAAACCATCGGTACTGTTTGGTTGTTTGGGTTTACAAGGAGAAACTGTTTAAGCAAGGAAAAGGCTCCTGTGAACTCATCTTGCAAGATGAGCTCATGCTGCTGTTTGATTATAGAGGTCACACACAGGGATGACACACAGGTCATCTACATGCTAGGCAGAATTTGAAATTGCGCCCTTGCTGGATTAGCGTAACTCGATGTGTCCTTCCCTACATCACCTTCTGGAGACCAGGTTCTTCGGTCTTTTCAACAAGTTTATTTTATATCCAATCCTAAAATGGAAGAGATGAGTGAGAGCAGTTTAAAGATCTCCTGCTTGCTTCAGGCTGTCTTTGGGCCGCTTCTCAGGTGTGGATGCACTTGTGCAACTCTGCCTTGAGTGGATTGGAGCTACTCTGGGATTGCATAGGAGCAGAACATGATGCCTTTGCTTCGCTCACTTACAGCGGAAGCACCATATGCACTTCCCCACGCGCAGCAGCCGTGCACGTGGTTCCCGTATGGCAAGAAAGGGCCAGCAAGGCAGAGGTGCCCTCTCTTTCACCCCTGCTCGGAGCTGGCTACCTCCCGCCCATGCAGCAAGAAATGCTTTGGGATCTGTGCAGCTCCTTCTAGAATAGCTGTAGCAAGATTTAATTAAAAAAAATGCCCCTTTTCCCTCGCCCATAGTGGGTCACTTTGTCTTCCCCCTTCTTTTTCATCTTAATTAGATCAGGAGGAAGTAATCTGCCAAATGCAACCCCTGACACCTGTTGCTGTACAGGAGAGACTCCCTATGTTCCAGGAGGATTACCACAAACCTGATTATAGCGGCATGAGAGCCCCGTGAACCCAGGTCATGGGCACTACGGAGGAATCTTATCATAAATCTAAGGCATCTAGGAAAGATTTCCAGTGCATACCTACGTATTCTGACAAGATCTCTTATACATTGGCTGGGGATAACAAGCAAGTCAGACTAAAGACTACTGTTGGCACATTTTCTGTGTGCCAGAGCTTTAAAGTATTTAAAAATGCAAAATATGTATCTAGCAAGATTTCCAAAAGTGCCCTTTAAAAAAAAAAAAGGCAATTCTAGACTCAGTCCTTTTTTAACTTTCTGGCTCTGTCTGTATAAAGCAGCCACCACAATATTGCTGCCAGAAGAGGTATGTTTTTATTACATATATTGACATACTTTCGCGTGCAATTTTACCAGAGACAAAGCACAGCTGGGCTTTAGCTTGCTATTGAAGGTGAAACCCAATCTACAGTAGCCTAATTTCACTGAAGAAAACACAAGACTATTGTTAAAAATCCCTTTGGAAATACCTCAGCGATTTTGTCTTGTGAAACAAATAATTAAACAAAAAGTATAATTTTGCTTTAGGGCATTGTGAGGACAAGTGATTAATATTTGTAAATGTCTCTATGAAAATCATTCGGGTTACAAGACTGTATTTTACCACAAAACAAGGCCAGAACAATTAGAGATTCATGAAGCAAACACACAGCTCCTCACAGGAGAAAAAAATAACTTTTTTTCTGGACCTGTTCCATGGTGAAGTGTTATACTGCCCGGGGTCTCGGAGCACAGAGGAAGCATCCCAGCATATGCAGTCCCCAGAAGTGCAGGACCAAGCCTAAGGCAGCAAGCCCTGCTGAGGGCAGGGTATTAAGCTAAGGCTCAGCTGTACGTTAGCACAATTAAACAGTCTCCAGACTGGCATTGGCTTGAAGCCTGGACAGCCAGCCTGCAAAATACCTTGTAAACATACCTTCAGAAAGAGTTCTTCCTGGAGTATTGTGTTGTGGAGAGGTTACACCTTCCCTCCATCCCTTCTCCGGGCCAATGGGGAATCTCATTTCTGCCAGCAGGTTCCTTCACACCAGAGTTTTCCCCAGGAGGGAGCACTGAAGCCCTTCTTTCAGAAGCAGCTGCTGGTAGTTCAAGGACGGCATGCAGAAAACCAGTCATACACATAGCCAAAATTCTTATGTCAACAATGGCAACAAAAAAGCCACCAAAAAAGCCCTCAAACACCTTCCTCCCTGCCCCCTTCCCACAGACAAAGCAGACTGAAGAACGTTAGCGCCTAATGCTGGGGCTTTCAACCTATAAACTGTAAATTTCATAAATTCTAGGGGGAGGAAGAGGATGGAGAAGGGGAACAGAGGTGCCAGGAAAGGTATCAAGAAAAGCAAAATCATTTACCTGATGCAGAAGTCTACAGATACGGATTTTTCAAGTGATCTACAACTCCACTGGAAAGGAACAGACCTTTTGGCTTGTCACCTCCTGCTTACTGCTTTAGCTGTAAAAAATTCAAGTGAAAAGATGGTGACTTTCACTAAAAAGAATTTGAAATAATGACAAAACATGTCATTTCCCCAGCAAAAGTTTTATATATCAGAGGAGTTAGTCTTTTTAGTTAAAAAAAAAAAATCTAACAAGAACACATCAGGCAAATAGGGCTGTCTGTTCTGCACGGGCACAATGGTGTTCTGACCCCGTTAGCTGTTAGGGGGCTGTAGAGTGCATACATCAATTTTACACCCAGCTGCAGAGTATCCAAAACAGCCTTAATCAAAGGTTTCCCCAGACTCTTTTGGCAGAACAGGTAACTGGCTTTGTTCTGATTTTTAATAACCTGCATTGTGGCTATGCATCCCTTTGTGCCTAGGAAGAGCCGTAGCCAGCTTAAAGTGTAAGGGTTCATTCAGGGATCTGCTTGATAGACAAACCCACCACAAAGGAGAGGATTGAAACAGACCTCTCTAATTTGGCAAGTATCGTTTGGAGGTGCAGAGCGGGAATAAACCTGATCCAGTTCCCTGAAAATGGAAAAGACTGGGGGGCTGCAGAGGGTCAGGCATCCCAGAAGCTCAAACAATCCAGATTTCCCCTTTCAAATTTTGTGGGTTGGCTCTACTTACTTATGAAACTGAATTGCTAATAAAATTAATTAGAAGCATCGTATGTTGGTCATCCCAAGAGTATTTCTGCTTGAAGCAGTCATTAATTATTATGACTAGGATTGTCTGTCTTTCTATTTAGGCTGGCCATGGGCGACACTGACTGTTCACGGGTTCCTGTACTGCTATTCTCACGTTGGAATTGAATGGGAGCAAACGTACGCTGTGAATTAGGAATGACGCAGAACAATGATTTTTCAGACAGGTTGATGGCTTTTCTACACTGGATATCCGAACTGCAGAAGGATGCACCAGACCCAAGCATTTGGTTAATGTGTTAAAACCAAAAGCTCATGTAATTGATTCTGGATTGTGAATGCAGGAATTGAACCAGAAACGCTGATGGGCTATGGCCGGGTGTGGGGAGAAATTATGAAGCGTTTTGAATTATGTTATTTTTATAAAACAGCATCTCTATGACTCTGTGTACATTGGAAGCATGCATCTCAGAATAGGTATTTTATATATGTTGAAGATTGTTATTTGTTTCTTCCAATGTTTTGCTGCCTATTTTGAGATCTGGAAGAAAAATTTTTTTCCTACCTTGCAGAATTCAGAAAGCCCAATCACTCTCAGCCTCTGTCTAGGGGCACACAGGGCTGCGCCCCGCACTTATGTTACTCCATGAAGGGCATGATGCTCATCAGGTCTTCTTGATTGCTTTCTGATATGTTAGAACTTTTTTGCTATTCTCACCGACTGCAGTAGTTCAGCCTTAAGCTACTTTCTACCTACTGTAGCGACGTCTGCTTTTTCTCTTTAATGGCTTCATTTAAAATTTTGCCTTTAGAACAACACCCTTTTTTTGGTAGTCTTAGGAATGGTTTTATTTGTTTCTTTAAAAAGAGGGAGTAGGGAGGCAGGTCTTTTCTTAAGGAACAGCTTTTCTTTTTAATCAAATATGACCTTACAGCTCCTTGGGCTTTAAGGGCTCTCTGCCTTGTGTTAGAGGGTATATATAAAGCATATAATACTACCTTTATTATGTGGCAAATCCCACCTTCAAGGGAACTGTTCAGTCTGCCTCTTGTATTTTTCTGTTACGAAAGGAGATAACCCAGGTCTGGCTGAATGGTAAATCTGTTCAGTCTGCTTCATTCTCTGGTGTCCAGGCAATCAGCTCCTGCAATATTAAAGACACCCTAGCAGTAGCATTTTAAGACCTTTAAAAAAAACCAGAATGATCCAATACAATGGCACCAAATTAGCCAGAGCTCCATGTCCCAAATTAGCCAGAGCTCCATGTCTTTTGCCTGCAGCCAGACCCGTTACAGCAGCATCTTTGCCAAAAGACCGGGTTGCCCAGAGCTGGGAAGGTCCTGCCTGCAAGCGTCGGGGCTGTGGGAGTGCTTCAGCACACGCTGTTTTCTGAGGGAAGGGGAGACCCTAGTCACATCTGGCACAAGGGGTGTCTCCCAAGCTGTTATTTTTTAAGCTGATATTGAAGAGCAGCCAGAAGACCTTTAGTCTTTCTAAAGTTAGACATTCCCCTAGGCCTGGCGAAAGGCCACCAGTCCCGGAGAGGGCTTCTTCCAAGAGCAGCTTCCTGCACCCAAAGCAGAAGGACTCCTGTCAAAACTTGTTCCGTGCCCCCTCGCAGCCATTTTGGCCTGTTGGGAGGCTCAGTTAGCGTCCTACTGTCCATCACTCCTGCGGCTTCAGCCAAGTCTGGTATAGCTTATCCCTTCAACAAGAAATTCAGTCCCTGAGATAGGCTTCAGCGTAGTGCCTGCATTTCTGATGTTTCTGCTGCTCAGAACTATGGCAGCCTTCTTTTTCCCCTTCATTTATTCTTGAAGAAATAAGGGCAGAGGCTTCAGCTCTCTACCCATCTGGAGACTAAGCCCATCTCTTGCTGTTTCAAAGCAGAATCTCCAGCCCTTTACGTTTAGGGAAAGATTCCCCTCTCCCCGCCCCGCCCCCCTCCCATGAGAATGCTGTGATTTCCCCTGGAAGTCATTTCTAGGAGATATTGTGGACTGTTGAAAATAAGACTTACTTTGAATGCTGCCTGGCCAGAGACATGGCCCTCCTGATTGACTTACGATGATTGCAGGGATCATCTCAGCCACAAAGAAGTATATTGCTCTCAGCCTCTGAATTTACTAAAAGTATCTGAGATTGGCCTCCATTTTGGAGTAGGACTGAGCTAAAGGCAAGAAATTCCTCAAACTTAACTCAAACTTTGTAATTAAGTGCAATTAGCACTGGAGCAAAAAGTCATGAGTCTGTTCTTCAGTCTTACCGTTTACTGTTATTACATGAAACGAGGGGCTACTAAGTGATTAGATTCCAATTTGTATGCACACAAAACTTCCTACTCCAATATGGAAATGACCTTGAAGCTCATCTAGAGTATGCTTATTTCGGAACTAAAATTGTTTTTATTTTTTTTTCAGTGCTTTATATATCTTTCATAATTCTGTATCCTTTTCTGTTTCTATAAATAAAGCTGAAACTGACTGTTGGCTTGAGAACTGTGTCTTAGAAAGCTACGGTTTGGTGTAAGAAAAATAAGTGCTCCACTGCTGTGAAGAAACACTAGTAGGCACTGGAAGCCTGCAGGATGGGGGCAGTGCAGACTGGTCACTTCTATCCCTCTTGTGCACTGCATGGAACATGCATTCCCTAATGGTGTGGGTCTAAAAAGCAAATACACCTTTTGTAGATCAGTTAAGGTGAGACTTCAGCACGTGAAGCTTCTGAGAATGGTCACCAAGAGTAGGATGCAAGTAAAATGATGCATCCCTTTAGACTCTTGCTATCCTGGTCCACAGTCAGAAATATGAAGTGTGCTTGCACAATTTAAGAAATAGATACTATTTCTTATAGTTTAAATATTTATCGTATGAGAAATAAATAGATTTCCTTCACTCTCATTCTTTCCAGAGGTTCTTTGTCCTGCTACTTTGAAATACGTATTTCAAGAACAAGCCCACTCACAAAGTTTCTGCTCCGCCCTGCTTATAGAGCACCAGTAGGCAAGGCTTGGGGCACGCTTGGTCAGACACACAGCTCTGTTAAGAGCTCAGGCTGTGCCTGAAGCACTTTAAATGTATGTAGTCAGTTATACCTTCAGCTTGGAGGCATATTCCTCAGCATGACCAGAGAACTGACTCTTTGTCATCATGTGGCACCTGATGTAATTGAAATGGCCAGAAGTGCCATCCTCCACGCAAGTCCTCAGTGACAGTCCTAGAGGGGTGGGAGCTTGCAGAGGCCTGGAAGAGACTGAAGTAGACACCCCACTTACCAAAAAAAAATTAGGTGAGAGGAGGAGGAGAAGAAGGAGACTTCCAAACAGTAAGGAAAAGCTAGTTAAGGGACCTAGGAAACAGTTGACAAAGACAGAAATTGTCACAGACAGACACTGGCCAGTTTGAACCGAAGGGGAGGCACTTCTGGTCTGGTGGGGGGGGTGGTATGGGGACACTACTGCTGATAGACCCTAAAAGTCCCACGTGTGCAGTGACCAGAAAACCCCCAAGGTGGCGGCTCTGAAACCAAGCTGGACAGACACGTGATGCCTACTGACAAAAACGGTTTACAAGTGATTCTGAAAAACTGCCTACGCAACTAGCAAGCATAGCGTAGCGCAATATATGGCTTTAACGGCTACCACAAAGCTGTAGTAATCAAGTGGCTCTCACACACGCATGCACACACACACGCGCGCGCGCGTCCTTCCCCAACCCCCTCCTTGGCTAACAAAGCCCTCCCAGCCATCATTATTGCTGGGGATGGTAAGATTATGCTAAGTGGCTCTTTCTTTAATTTTGCATTGATTAGAGGGCGAGTGAGGTTTTGCTCACATCTCTCTTTCACATCTGAGAGCTAAAAGCAGCTTAGTTGGAATAACCAGCTTACCACAGGTCAGAAGAAAAACAGCTTAACTATGAAAACCTGCAGCAATTTTGTTATTAGTCATAGCAATAACAGTGCCTCTCTGTTCTCTTGCACACCCGCTTAATTTCCTCCGTCACTGCTAACCCTTGAGCCAGTGGCAGCTCACACTTGCGAAGCAGAGGCTTGCCTTCCTCAGGCATGCTGGCACGATTTTCCTCAAGGCGCTGTGAAGAGCGAGGAGATTGCTATGCATGGTCTGTCACAGCTTCTCCTGCCTGTGCTTTATAGTTCCCCCCCCCCTTCCCCGAGTAGCGCTGCCCGTTACTGCTTTGCAAAATAACTCTCTCAGCGCACAGCCACTTGTTAGTCAAGGCATATATTTTAATCCTGCAGGGACAGCTGAAATACTGCTCGCAGCAAAGCCTGTGAAGAACTCTGAGGCTGTAACACCTTTGAGGAATGAGGGGAAATCTGCATTACAATAGATCGTTTCTTGTATTAAGGGACCTCTGAGAGCCACCCTCTCTAGTGGGCATCTCTGGCCAGCCCCTGCAGACACGGGATGCACAGGGGTGTTGTGTGCACGTGCACTGAATTCAGCAGGTTCACCAGTAGCTGCTTGTGGAGCGGTTCCTTCATTAGTTGCATGTAAAAGGAAGAAAAGATGAAGACAACCATTTTACATAAGATTTCCACTTTCAGCAAATGCAATCATGTCAAGCACAGGTCCTGCCAGAGCATCTGAGAACAAGCTGAGTCCCAGCTGCCCCTGGCACAAGTCGAGTCACATATGCCTGAGCTTACTGTGGACGGACCAACTCGGCCCAGGTATCCCACGCCTGGGGGCAAGCACTGGCAGCTCCAAGCTTGAGAGGCTTTCAGGGATGCCACCAATGCCCAGGAGGAGAGGAAAAGGAAAAGAAAATGTCTTAACAGATCTGACCCATATACTTTAGACTGAGCTGAAGAGTGTCAACGCCCAACTTTCAGGCAGGCTCGGCACCTCTCCATTCAGGGCAGCTCCCACAAGCTTCAGCAACGTAAGTCCTCCAGCCGCCTGTCGGCATCACTGGCCTTGGAAACTACTGCTCCAGGAGGAAACAGGCACGTGCGCTCAATACCCAACACAGATAATGACAGGATGAAAACTACGTGGCGGCATTCGTCAAGGGAATCAAACACGCTAACAGATACTCGAAAAACTCCTCATTCCTTATGCTGGGAGTCCCAAAGGTCTGGGTGAGAGCAGGTTAAGCTATCAGTCATCAGGATTTAACAGGCAAATTTTGACCACAAGCTGGGCTGCACCACCTTTCATCATATCCAGGGCCAGTTTGGTCTAAGTGTAAAATAACCCTAGGTACCTGCGTACCAGTGCCTTTCAGAAATGGATCAAATGAAGTGGGCTACCTGTGGCATACGCCTTCCCCAGCAACAGTCAGACTACAGGTAATAACAGTGCATCACTGGGATTTAAGAAAAACTTTACATATGGTTGGGTAGCTGAAGTGAATCATTGCTGACAGGTGCATCAGCCAACCACTGAAAAATTAAAGTTTACTGAAGAAATAATACAGAAACATAACTTCGGTTATGACCTGTGAAGTTTAAATTGTATTAGCACTCCCTCTAGAGCTGATCTTTCTTGACAAAATTAATTAATTTTTATGGACCACAGAACTTCCATCACTGCACTAGTGCATTTGAGTTTCCAAAATTAGGTGGCAAAAATAGAACAACTGGAAATGTTACTAGAAGACCAGAAACATCTACACTGTTGGTAAAAGAATTTAGAAGGCAAGTCTTGGGGAAAAAAAGAAGATCAGTTGATTTTTTTTTTACAGACTGCTGCTGGAAGGGTTAAGGTTGTTTTAAGGGTTCAGGTATGTGGGAAGATTACTTTGTAGTAAGCCAATTGCAGAGATAAAAATAAGCATTTGTTCAGTTCTTTAAATGATGTTACTGCTAATTTATAGTTATGGGTTTCTTTACTCTTGTGGTGGTAGTTTTGTGCTGAGGTGGTAGTTTATGCTGAAATTACAGGCTAATAACATTCATTTGGTCACATCTCTGCTCCAGGCTACTTCATCGATCTCTCAGCTGCCTCCCCCCCGCCCCGCGTGGCATCCTGCCTCCAGGCCACCCCTTGATCAGGTTCAGTTCTCATGACGGTGCTGCAAACACAGTAAGGGCATGGCCTAGGTCCTGTCTCGGCAAACATCTGCCCAGGACCAGGCTGCCTAATGAGCGAGCCCAGCACTTGCCTAGCCCCACTGCTGCCTGCCGGGGCCTCTGATGTACGCAGAGCTGTGGCTTGGGGAGGTGAATAACTCCCCTTTAGCACCCTCCCCACATGTGGCCTTACCCTGGGCCCCACGCTAAAACACCACGCAGCAGCGTCAACAACCAGCCTGCCCTGGGCTTCACTTTACCAGCCCGTCGCTGCAGACCCATTGCGAATGTGCTATGAAATGCCAAAACATGGAGGAGAATGAACTATGGAGAAAACCTTCTACAGGACTCGGAGACCCAGGACCCTTCAGCACAGGAGCCTCTGACTGCACCTCCTCCCAGCCTGGCAACAAATGTAAGGGTTTTGGGAAACTAGGTGTTAAGCCCTTCAAGCCCCAGGCAGGTTTTGAGCCCTGGGCCCGCCAGACAACAGTGTCACAGAAGGTCACCAGGGATGCGTGAGCAAGTGAGCTCTGGGTCCTAAACTCAAAGCTTGTCAAATGCGACGTCTCTTGACCCACACTTCACACTCCACTGCTGGTGCTGTCTGCCCAGACTTCAGCAACCTTCGCTCAGGTTACTTATTCTCAGAGTTCCTCAATCTGATCAAATCCTGCCAAACATCGCTTGGTAAAAATACGAGACCTACAAAGGGTCTTCAGTCTCTGAAGACGTCCTGCTTGCCTTGAATGGTTATGCCAGTAACCACTGACACCAAGAACAACTGCAAGTTTAGTATGAGCCCTGATGTGGTATAAGGGTTTAAAAGGCACGACAATCATTCAAAACACAATAGCGTACTGCTTTTGGAGTACTTGGAGGCTATGAACTGCTTACTACTTAATGCCGGTTGAGGAAACTTCTGTTCTAAGAAAAATGACATTTTCATAATAATAAGATTTCCAAGCTAAATCTTTAAAACTTTAAGGCTGCTGGCAGTAACACAAGGGTACCCTATGACACTGGCAGAGACAACTTAGGCAGGGCAAAGTATCTCAGCTCCTTCCAGAAAACAGCCACACTCCAGTAATGAAACTACAGCAGCTGCTGGGCAGACGGTAGCTCGGAGGGCTACAGCCCTTCATAACCCCCAGCCTAAGGAGCTTCCTGGGCAGTCAGTCCCATTTGCTCTTGTGCCAGCATTGTACTTTCATTTAGCTACTCCTGCTGCCTCCCTGCTGTCTGCCCCCTTGGTGGGTTTGCAGACTGCGCTCTCATCCTCTCACCCTTTGTCTTCCTAGGCTTTCCTCAGATACTTTCCTGAGACACAGCTAGGTTTCCTCCATAACCGATTTTTCTGGACAAAGGAAATGCAGCAGATTCAACCCACCAGGACAGATATCCAAGGCTGTACTTTGGCTACATTATATGCTTCTCCCATTTACTGCCACGACCTTAGACTCTTCTACCGACACCTGGTCTACCACTGAGGTCAGAGCAACCACCCTGCAGCTTCTCAGCACGCCTGACTACAGCTGCTTTATTTGCTGCTCACAAATGAGACGTGCCCACTCCCATTTTACACAGCCATTTACAATTCTTGTTGCCAGAACTGCAATTTCATGCAGTAGTTCATGCAGAGTTTCTGCACACTTTCCTGAAGGGTGCTTTTTTCAATTTAGCTTTCAGCTGAACTGTTTTAGTTTATATTTCTGTCTCCACACTTCCAATAGCCAGGTTCAATATGGCCGCATGTGCAGTATTCTCATCCTAAAGGAAAACCAAAACAAATATTTTGACTTGCAGCTACATACGGATTATCATCTTAGCTCTCTTTCCTATCCTCACGCCACAGCTGAGAATGTTCAATAAATTTTCCTGTTATCGTCAGTTCTTCCAAAATATCTTCTGCTCAACTGTAAAACTCACAAAAAAAGATTGCCAGAGAGGTTTGAAAGCAATCTGTATTTTCCTTCACTGTGAGCCACTGCTTGCAGGGAACCATTTCTTGTTGAGCTGTCTTGGTCCTTATTGCTGAGCACGTAGTAGCTCCCAGGTTTAATACTGCACTCGGTGTGCTACCGCTGCTTAGCGTTTCCTCCCGCTGGTAACCCGTGCTGAAGAAGAGGCCATAGTCCTCCTTTTACAGAAAATCCACACGTGTAATGGATACTCCAGCACAGGTTTTCTTCTCCCCAAGTTGTGTATTTCAGCTAGGAGAACGGGGATGTGGAGGCAAATACCTGTAACCAAAGCTCATCCCCCTCAGATTTGCACATACAACCTGCAGTGACATTCGCAGGGGGCTACGCATCCCCCCAGGCAGGCATTAACAGCAAAGCCATACCTTTACCTCATTCCTCATCCACCTGAACAGAAACATGTCCAAGGAAAACTCTACAAGTGAACAAAGCTTAAAAAAATACTCAACAAAAATAAAAGAAACACTGCGGAGAAAAACAAAAGTGTGTCGTCTCAAAAGCAAACTCTTGGAGGTTGCTCAGGCAATCCTGCCTCCATCAGTACCAGGTGGGATTTTTAGCCAGAAAGGCTGAGAGTTGGTCATGACGGATGAAGCTGCCAAAGTTAAGCTTGTTTTGAACCTACACCTGTGCCATGGGGCAGCTTAAATTTGAACTTGGCTGTGCTACAAGAGGGCTTGAACTTGATCAGGAAGGGGGAACAGGAATGGAAAAGGAAGGGGAAGGGAAAAAAAAAAAGACAAGGCTTGAGCACGTGTATTTTGCAGACATGGCTGTGCACAAGCGTCATCATACCTGCTTCTGACAGACATGTTAGGAGTTCAGTTACCCTTAATGCCGCCATTGGATCTCTCACAGGCTTTTACTCATTCTGCCTTTCAAGAACAGGACAGGTTATTCCCCCCAGCTTCCACGTACCGTCACTGAGGTTGTGGTGAATTAGAATGAAAGGAGCAAAAATGCAATCTTCTAGGTGAAAAATATTTGCATTTGCTGATATTCTTCATACGCTATACGCCTGTTGCAATGAAACCCCTCACACCACTGGCATTAATAAATACCATAGCGACACCGCATCCTTCTCAGCATTTTCCAGTTGGATCTGCAGCCTTACTAACGACCCTACCTCAGTGGAGCACAAGGGAAGCACGGAAAGCAGCTCATCAGCCAAGATGACTCCATGAGATGACTCCTCAAGCCTCAGTGCCCGCCGCGGGTGGGCAGGTTGGAGCGTAGCGGCAGTCTCTCGCTAAGCAAGGGGGCAGCCGGCCGCTAGGCTCATTGCTCCCCCCGAGTTTTGGCAGCCTGTCCCGAGCACCTGCCCACACCAGGCAGACACATTGCTGGCACGCACTGAACAGAAACAGTTTGGACGTTCCTTTAGTGATGGGGGGGGGCAAATAAAAGACATTGTTGCTATTGCACACATGTGCGAGAGGGGGTAGATGTGCTGCAATTCAGTCCCACAGGTTCTCACAGCACAGAAGAGCGGGTTTATGCTGGTTGTATTTACTCCAGTGCAAAAAAGCATTGGAGCCCGAGTGCTTCTGACCTCAACAGAGATACTAAAATGCACCACAGGGCAATTAAAGAACCCCATTACCAAACACAAAATTCAAAACCGCATAAGCAACACTCACTTCCGCACAGGCCGACACATCGCAGCGTAGAGGCGAGGAAGGCTCCGTGGGGTCCGGGCCCTCTGCCAGCCGGTACTACTGGCAAGGGTCTCCTTTACAGCCCCGGGGAGGCCGTTCAGCATTACACACGCTCCAACCCAGAGCTCTCCTCTGACTACGCACCTTCAGGCATCTGGTAGGTGCTGCCCTTTGCGCACTAACTTATAATAAAACAGAAGCAGCAATACCTGCAGTTATTGCTGAGAGAAGTCAGAAGCTGCAGCGCATACCCCGTGGTCTAGAAACCTTTTGTCCCTGCTCTGAACATGCTCCCAGGTGCAGAGAATGAGGAGCAGGGGCTGGCGCAGGTGGGCAAGGAGGCCGCTCACTGCCGCTGCTCAGCTGAGCCCAGGCCTGACGGGCCAGCATGTGGAACACGAACTTTTGCAACTTGTCATACAAATCTGGGCAAAAAGTGCTGTAGTTAATAACCTTTGGTTTGAAATGCCGTGGGGCTGACGAGGGGAGGGAAGCCGGGATGGGGAACATTGTGTGGGCAATGCTATTCCTCTTTGCAGTAATTTAAGCTTGCAGCACAACCAGGGAGGCTGCTAAGAATGCAGGAAAAGCCTGAGCAAAGAAAATAATGGAGAGTTCAGAAAATGAGAACAACAGCCTCTAGAGACCTCAAAAAAAAAAAAAAAAAGCACATGCCTTCGCTATGGTAATTTTCCCTTTTCTAATAAGGACAGGGAACACTGTATATAACATTAGGCAAAAGAAAGCTGGATTTTCATACTGGCCAGTGAAACAATACTAGTGACTGGAGATCCTGTCACACCACATACTACAGTGGATGCAGAAATGATGTTAAAAATAGCTCCTCATTGTGCTCCTTGGCTGCTCTCCGTACGGCTTCACCTCAGCTCTGCAGTCTGAAAGCTTATGCTTTATTGCTGCTGTTTTGAAGACGAGATTCACAATCCCATGAAGTGTCTTAATACAGGTGACAGCCGCATTCACCAGACCCTCAAATGAGAGGATGGAGAATGAACCACAAAAATGGGTGCAAAGCTCAGGGGGTCTAGGCCGACGTCCTGAAGACTAAAACTTTGTATACACGTCCGGAGCGACTGCTGGCCCGCAGGAACGGCTGCTGTGCATGATCCTGTCACGTATGCCCGTCCTGACCTGAAAGGATCTCCCTTTCCCGTCACCTCTGGTTATCGATTTCTTTGCTGAGGTAGCCAACAAAATAATATTCATTGCTGCCTGTTGCAGTAGCGTCACTGGCCGGCGACACAGTACTAGGGGCTTCGCTCCTGTTGTTTTTGTCTTCATGTAAGTCCACGGTAAGGTCACCTTCTTCTGCAGCAGATGACGGGACAGCAGAAGCCTCTTTGATCTCTAGTATTCTGGTTTCCAGAAATTTTGTAATAGTTCTCAGCTACTGCAATAGTGAGCACAGTCTAAAACACAGACCAACTACCGACACCCTCAGGATATCAAATGATCGTTTCAGACAGGTCACAGCTAGCCCTCTGGTGATCTCGTTCCTGCTCAGCAGACACCTGGCCCAGGCTGGAGTCCACAGTGTAGGACGCTGCCTGGGGTGCCAGGATATTCACTTTACGAGTGACCCTGGAAGCGTAAATCCTGATTGTATTGATACACAGCAGACAGAAATCAGAGGAAACAACCTGAACTGTTTACGACCAAAACAGTAATATCAAACTTCTCTACTGATAACGCTCGAGATGCAAAACAACAGCAACAAAATGGCTAGCCAGAAGTTCTAGAGAGTACCTTAAGATCCCCGTTGATCCTATAAGCACATATTCAACACACAGAAAAGCACACCAAAGCAACTGTAATGTATAAAATAGTTTATTACTATAATAAATAAAATTAATTTTTTTTTACAAATATTATTTGTGCTTGTTTAAAAATGTTGAACAGGGATATCGTTAATGTAGGTGGCTGCATTTGTAACTGAAACATTCCCAGACAGTGTGTATACATACATACACACTGTCCATCTACTGGCAGCTGCTTTGCTGACCACAAAAATAGTATCTACGCGTTCTCTTTTTCTAGTCATGCTTCATTGAACAAAGTGACAAATGCAAAGAAAAAGAACCAAAAGTATTTGGCAGATTACTGAAAGGATAAAAACAAATGAAGTACATTGAAAAGCGCCAAAGCAACTGCATTAACTGCATATCAATAAAGTGTCCATGCAGTGGTGGCTAAATATTGAAACGCAGACAGGTCTCCAACAGATGTACAAATATTGATTGTATGTAGGTACAATAATATAACACATTCATTAGAAAACTTGGTATTTCTTTATATAGCAGTTCATCCTGATACAAGATTATTGAACTTCTTTCGTCTACAGCTAAAATGATTCTTTTTCTATGTTAGTGGTCACAGATGCAGTGGGAAGAAGAAAAAAAACCATGAGCCTTTCAGAACAGTTAGCGAAAACCCCGAACTGTTTTGTTAACATTAGGCATTTAGATCCAGTTACAGAGATGTTCTGGGATTACACATCAAGTATGTTTACACAACACTCAACAATCAGCTTGAAACAAATTACAGTCGCAGGTAAATTCACATTAGCTTTGTCGAACTGTAAAAAAAAAATTTGAAACAAACACTTTCGCGATATGACAGGTTGGCTCCCTGATACACAAAAGTGTTTAGAAAATCGTTACGTCTCTTTGTTTTGTGAGGGGAGAGGGCTATCGGAGTTAATTCCTTATCCTAATAAGAAGGCAGTAAGTGGAGAACGAAATGTGATTACCAGCAAGTGATTGCCATTAGATTTAGAAAGCTAATCAAAAAGTGCTTCATCTTCAGGCAACACTGTAAATACTACAGAACATTAAGAAGGAAGGAGAGTGGAATCACAGTTTGAATTATATCACTTATGAAAGGGTCTTAAGGCTAAATGTTGGATATATCTTATTGCAAAAAGCTTTATTTTTATTTAATTGAATCAATGCTTGCCACAACAATGTGGTCAAAACTATGTCAGATTGGAGGATACAGTAACCTACTGTGCCTCACCTCAAATTTCTGGAGCTTCCCCTGCGCGGGACTCTCTCTAAAAGGTTTGTCTTAATGAATCAGAAGTGCAGCTGAAACACAGGCTTTGTTATTGCCAATACACCCACAGGAGACTATGTGGAAATGAAGAATTCAGTAGAAGACGCTTTTTACCACCTAACACCAGGACAAGAAAGCAGAGGTGCAGCGACCATGTGTTACGCTGCCCATGAGAAGAAGGATAGGCTCAGCACCTTCGAGACAGCCCCTGGTACCAGGAAAAAGAAATCCATTTATTCCACCATCCCTCTTGCAGGAGAAGCCACGAGAAGCACTACCAGGGCAGCTTAGCTTCAGAGATACTGTGAGCAACAAATAGTGGCTTATGAGCCTTATTCCCACCGACTATGATACAGCATTTTTCCAATTTCACATGTATTTCTGTTTCCTGACCATCACGCTTGCCAGGTCTTCTCTCAGTCACAATGTTCGCCAGACTAACAGTATAAAGTTGAGGCCAACTAGAGAAACCAAAAGTCATGGCCTTAAAAGTTCAACAGTTAACAAACAAGATACTAACTAGGACATTCGGTGGATGTCTACTGGGAAGATTTAAGCTCCCTTCTTGAACTGGAATCATTCAACGAGGGATGTGCTTTTACTTAACAAAAATGCAATCCATAGACTTATCTATACATAGATACTATATATATGTGTGTATGTACACGCATCTGCACAAGTGTAATCATACACATTGTTGTTTATATAGCAAAGACAAATCATGTATTAAATTCTTTCACAGACTGGTTAAGAGTGACTGAAAATATATCACCAGATATTCACAGTAAATATCTTGTTCGGTTCATTAAAGTGAAGTACTGTAGAAGCAGAACATCACCTTCGAAGCTGTTAAACAGGGTGTTCGCTGGGATTCAGGGCAGCACTGTGAAAGAGATTTAAAGCAAGAATGGTGTTTTTAAAAGTATACATGTAATACCAGACAGAAGTAAATGTATCTGAACACGGAAGGGGTGAGGATTGGGTTTTGCTTTTTTAATCCTGTGCTGCATATTGGTATTCTTTCTAACAGTTTAAGCAGGAACTTTTAGAAGTTCCCATTTTACCAAACCGTAACCCAGGCTCTTTCTCTGAACTACCTGCTTCTGACTGAAATCTAATTCCATCGTCTAGTAAAAACGGAGCAAACCATCTCTTTTAGATGAATGCAGGTTATTTAGCAGACTGTTAAATGGCAGAAGCACTATGCCAGAACATAGTTAAAACTGAGGCCTTTGTGTTTTTTCTTTTTTCTTACAGTATGTACAAGCATTTGCTTGTTAAGGGGCAGAGTCTCATGTTCAGAGATCATTCATTTCTAAGCTGAAAAATAATTTAAGTGAAAAGGCTTACCCAACATGTAGAGAGAAACAAAAGAAAAAGCTGACAGGTAAAATGAAAGAACAAGTAACAATTACGGTGAATACATGCGTCGTCCAGCCGTAGGCATCTAAGTGTAAGGCTCGAATACTGTGTTCAGTTTTGGGCCCGCTTGTTAAGGGGCAGAGTCTCATGTTCAGAGATCATTCATTTCTAAGCTGAAAAATAATTTAAGTGAAAAGGCTTACCCAACATGTAGAGAGAAACAAAAGAAAAAGCTGACAGGTAAAATGAAAGAACAAGTAACAATTACGGTGAATACATGCGTCGTCCAGCCGTAGGCATCTAAGTGTAAGGCTCAATGGAGAAAGACAGATTTGTAACACAGGGGCTTTCAATCACTCTCTAAAGGAGAAGTGCTGCATCTGCAGAGCCTGGGCACCACAGCACAGGTCCAAATTAGGCTGAGGTTCAAAGGAGTGATGTCCCAGAGCGGGCAAGGTTTTGCTCATTTTAACCACTCGGTAGCCCAGGGAATCCAAAGACCAAAGCTCATCCTAGATAGTACATTTTTTTCAAATTCTCTTACAACATATACAGGTTACTGAGGGATGATGCAGTCTCCTACAACTAGTTTTAGTGCCTGCCAGTTCATAAAATCATAATAAAATGGCTCTAATCTCAGTTACAGCTGTGCAAATCTGAACGACATTGACTGCTGTCAGTGCTGACCTGGAGCAGACACCCTAAAGGTGTCGTTGTAAGGAGCAGAGTTTCTCTGGAGTTTCATGACCGTAACAAAATCAAATTTGGCCATAATCTTCAAAGACATTAAATGTTCAGCGTAATTCCAGAGTATATTACAATCTTTGAAGGCTTTACAAATGGATTATAAATGGCTTTATAGGCCATTATAAGAGCCTCATAAAAGCCTTAAAAATGGACTCCGTGCTGCACCCACCCGTTGTCAAACAGGGTGTGCAGGAGTACGGTATCGTACTGAACTTCAGGCTGCACTAGAAGTACCCCCAGCAAACGGGGCCTTGGGTTCCTTTATTCACAGGTGTGGCTAATTATGGGGCTTCTAGGGCTGACCCCGGCGTGACTCCAGACCCGGGCAACAGGCAACACCAGAATAACCTTTAACATATCCCTGAGGGCACGTAAAAATACCACTGAGAAACATCAACTCAGTATCAGCGACAAAGGGCCAGGTAACCTGCAACTGCACATTTAATTCTGTGTCCGCACTGCAGTGCTGGAGATATTAGGCACAATCTTTGGAGTTTATAAACAGTTCGTCCCTCATCCACCTGGGATAAGCTAATTTCCACGTTTATCCAACTGGGTGACACTCTCACAAAGTGCTTGCTAAGTTCAGCAAGGCTTTCAGCCTTTCAAAAATTTTACAAAGAAAACCTAGTTTCAGGAACATAACGCTGATGAGGGATTTGCCTGGATTAGGAAATGGGCTCCAAGTCAGTCTCTAAAACCTTGCTGGAACTTTTGGGCATCGATTATAAATCCTTGTATATCAGTACACCTGTGATTTACTTAGGCATAATTTCATTATCCAATGAATTTACTGACTGAGGAGACTAGAAAGAAAAAAATCATTCAACAGTTTCTAACTGAAACCATTGATGTATGGATTTCTTACGGCAGTCGTGCCATAGCTGTTCCAGGCAACTGTTGCCACTTACAGTGATGAATGCACCAAACACACAGGGTGACTTTGGTCAAAGAGAGCCTTCCTCACTGCTGCATGTCTGCAGTGCGTAACTGTAAAAGACACCAGTTGCCACTGGGAACACCTAAACATGGAACCAGAAATAAATCAAGGAAATGGCACCTTGGTTTCAGAGCAAGTCACCTCCCTCATGCCTTTTCTTGTGGGAGGGAAAAAGTAACCTACAGATTTGATCCCGATAGCCGTTTCTCGGGAATATTTCAATCTTTGGGTAAGAATTTACAACCTGTGGGCACTTCCATATCGAACCACAGTGTAAGACCCTTGGAAGCCAATCCCAAACCAGCTGCCTCTGGACCTGGAAATGGCGGTGCTGTGCTCGGAATAATCAGCATCTTTGAGAGCAGGGCAGCTACCGCAGGAACAGATACAAACACACATACTGACTTCAAGACCTGAGCTTGTAGCTTTGCACAGCACGGCCTCACCACTGTGCCGGTTCATCAGTGGACCTCACACTTCCCCAGGGATGTCTGACACAGTTCTGCATTGCACCATGCAAGCATCAGGCCAGCAGAAATCCTTTCAAACGGGTCGTTTTCCCTGCCTCTTCCTTACTTAACATGAACAAAAATCTTCCCCAAAAAATCATGTGTTTTTCATAAATGACTTCGTACCATGGAAAAAGAATGAGACTTAACTACTCCCACGCTGTGTTAAGACCTAATGCCATTAAAAATGAAAACCCAAAAAAGTGTTGCACCATGCTTCTGAGCTCTAACCTACCGTTAAATAGTGAACGTACTGGATCAGTGGAGAGAATATACTGTGAATATACACCTATATCCCAAGGTGATAACCTAAGCCATGATACCAGCTGTGCTACCCTACCTAATGAATAATGAACAGTAGTTTTGGTAAAGTGCTTCAATCTTCCTCCAGAAAAAGTTATGAAAATATAAGTTTTGGAAACATCTCCTTCTTTAAGAAGCAGATCTTTTTGTTTCCTTGCTACAATAGCACTTGTATACAGTAAGCACTGTATTTCTACCTCTACTATCCATTTGCTTACTAGCTAGATTAGATCAGGAACAATACATCTGGATGTAGAGGAAAACGCCACAATCTAAAATCTTAAAAAGTTCTGTGAAAGCCTTTGGCTACAATGAACATTATCAAAACAGAAACTTCTGAATAATAATTTTACAAGAATTAAAAGGGCAGATTCATAGCAAAAAAAGGACATAAATGCCACAGTATATTTTCATGGGGAGCCAAACCTGCAGGACCTGTTACTGATGTTCGCAAGACGTTGTGCAGTGGGCTGTGCTCAGGTACACTGCACACCCAACCCTCTGTCCTCCAGCAGCTGGGGTTAAAAGCAAAGGTAACAATATTGAAAGACATCTGAGACACATATTAAGTTTTTGAAAACCAGTATCCTTGACTCAGTGAATGAGAATGTGGAAGATCCCATTTATTAACAGACCTGAACTACTGTGCTATTGGTGAGGATGTTGTTAAATGTAATTGCTTTAGGAATATGTCAGTTTGCAAATAAAATGTGCAATTTTTCCACCTTTTTAGCCCGCCCTTGACTACCCAAAAATAACTTCGGTACTGAGCAGCACATGTTCCATTGAAATGACATACACGTCTCCTACTGCTCTTTGCATTATTACAGATGTATGAAAATATACTGTGGCGTTTAACATGCTGTACAGGTGACTGAGACAGTGACAGCAGCAGCAGCTAAAAAATCCCCCACCAAACACTGAAAACATAAGCACCCTGGCAAGTGCTTATTCATATAGGCAAAACCCGAGCTAACAACATAAGGTATGCTCCAAAAACCTCAGAGGTCACCTGGGGCTCACGGGGACGGCTGCTGCTGTCAGAACTCTTATTCCAACATCCCGAGGGAGAGAGGGGGAGTGGGGGGGAATGGGCACCAACGGAGAAAAGAAAAACTTTAGAAACTGTACCCTTGCTGTCAAAAAGGCTTCAGAGTCAGCTGCCATCTTGACATGAGGTTGCAATTCCTGTTACCGTACCTTTTTAGACACAGGGAACATGCTTAGTGAACTGGTCCCTCACTCGTTTTCAAGAAAGATTAAATTTAAAATGTTAGGGGGGCTGTTTGCTTGTTGGTTTGTTTGTTTGTTTGTTTTTAAAAAGAAACACCTCAGCTATCTCCAAACATGTCTTTTTCTGATTCTGGAGACTGGGGCCTTGATATTTCAAACAATTCCTGTGGCGACTGGGAGCTTCTTCTTGAGGTTAATATCCTAAGTATCTCAGCAAGCTGTTTTTCTATATTGGTCATTTTTGTGTTTAAAGCCTTGATGTCCTCTTTCAACTCGTGTTTCACTTCTAGCATGGTGGCCTGAAGAGTCTGTTCTGGGATGGGATAAAAGGAATGCTTGACCTCGGTGAGGACCGGGCTGCGGTCCTGCGGGCTTCTTGTCTCCCCAACATTATCCAAGCGCAAGTCACTTTTTGTAATGCCACTATCACAAGAGTCCGTCTTCTTCAGGGTAGCTTCTCCTGAAGCTTTAGTTCTCTCTGGTAAAGTCTCCATGGACTCTGCTTTAGAGACCTTGTTCCAGTCTTCACCTTTCCCACAGGCGTCTTTGAATTTGGCCCAGCCTTTTCGTCGCGGGTAGTCCCCCGACACTTTACATCCTGCATAGTCCGACGTCGGGGCCTGCAGCTTTGCCTGGTCAGATGCCCCAGACGTTGAAGCAGACTGGTACGACACAGGGGTCGCCGGACTCTCCCGTACAGTCACAACGCTGGCTTTGACCACCGAGCGGGCAGAGGAGTGCTCCCCTAAAATGTTGCCCTTCTCCACGTCCAGGTCATCCGGATCTCTGCCCCTCTCTGCTGCAAGCCGCGCTTCCTTCTGCTGCCTGAACCTCTGGAACAGCCGGCGGACCGGGTGGTCTGGGGGTAAGATCAAAGGGGCTTCGTTCTTCCTCTTCATTCTCTCCTCTTCTTCACGTTTGACGTCACTGATTTTCCGGAACACAATCTACAGGGGGAAAGAGATTTCACTCTGTGATTAACTGCACATTTGTTAAGGGGGAAAAGTTGTAGAGAACGAATTATTTGAAAGAATTTATTTTAACTGACAAATGCACAACCTCTGCACACTTATAGCAACATTTTCAAGTGTCTTATCTTGTGTGGAACGTGGCTTATTTCACTATTTAAGAGCATACACCATCTGTCTTATAACACCAGAAATAAAAAAAAAAGAAGATAAAAAATTCTCCAGTTCTGAGAGGTCAGCAAGACAGTGCCATTGTAAATATTGTGATCCCAGGAAGTTACTTGTCCTATTTTGTGTTAAAAGTGACTTCTTATATTTGTTTTCCTGACTCTATGGTTTAGCACCAAGTTTCTAATATTAGGAAGAGCCATTCCCATGTCTTACATCAGTCTCATCCCAGAACTCACTCACTACATGCCATGCAAAAGACCTGATATTATTTTAGTGCAGTTTGACCACTAATGGGGTCAGTACAGAATAGACTACTCTGGACTCTCCAACAGCAGTTTGCAAAGTGCTTCTTGCCCTCCCTTTCCTCCCACATCCTCTTCTAGAAGCAACTTGCAGTTTAGGGATGAGGCAAAGCTCGAGTCTGTCCCACAGTCAAGGGTACAAGGACAGTGGGGAATGCGCTCTGCGAGACATGGGGAAGCTGTTCGTGGCTTGATTACTACAGAAGCTTGAAGAGCTTCATGTCTTGATTTATTTCTTTGTTTCTATGGAAAAGGGGACATTTTTGCACAAAACCCCATTAATTTTCCGTCTACCATCCTAATTATATCTTCCTGAGCCTGTAGGCTAAGCGATCTCTGTGGGAGCAGCCCAAGGGTCTCATGGTCCTGATGAAAGCCTCACAGTGCCCCCACACAACCCCCAAGTGCAGCCAGGCAATGTTTCTTCCCTGGACTTGATAGCAACACATTCTCTTCAAAAACTCCATGCTTTTTACATTGGTATTGGTATTTTCCAAGCAAAAAAACTCCAGTGTGGTATTAAAGGAGAACCAGCAAGTAGTCTGGTTTGAAAATGGGAGGTCCCCTAAGCTGAAGTTTTCAATACAGAGTATAAAAGATGTAGCCCCCAGCTTCTACTGAACGCTGATACCTAATCTCTTTAGCTGCTTTTGGGAAAATCCACTCAAAGTCCTTACACTCCAATGCAGAAATAACTTTCAGATTCAAATCATTATTAGGAAATGTGTAAATAAACCCATACCTCTGTTGCAGAGAGATTTATGTTAAACTAAACATAATAAGCACTGCTTCACTGGCACACACAAAATGCATGTTTCTCCTGACTCCAATGCTTCTTGACAGTTTTGTCATTGTGAGGCAGGGAAAAAACATCGTAACACTGCGTCTTTGGAAGGAAGACGTTGTCAGACTTGGCAGCGTTTCCCAAATACAAAAGAATAAAATTAGCAGGAAGGATATTTTATTTCCAAGCTGCAATTAGGAAACTAAATGTGAGATAAGAATAAGAAAACAGGGTACTTGACAGTATTTTTTTCCCCCAAGAAACTCAGTCTGCAGTGAGCTCAGTAGAAAGCGGACAAAGCAGCGTAATCCTTAGAAGTGAAAGAATAGCACTTACTCGCTGGGAAGGGAGAATCAATACAATGCTCCAGGCTAATGGCTTCCCACACACTGGCAGTCCCCCGCTTTAACTGAAAGAAGCGTGTCAGCCCAGTGCTAGGGCGGCTGCCCTGCACGCTCTGCTGGAGCCTAGCAATGCCAGGCAGGGTCTCAGGGGGTCACTCCAGCAGCGGGCTGAGGCTGGCTCTGGTGGCGCAAAGCCCCAGCAAGCCAAGGCAACTATAAGCCAGGTCAGTTTGTCCCTGCAAACTTCTGTGTCCCCAAGCCCCCTCCTCTCCTGGAGCTTGCATGTTTGGCGCTGGTGTGGATATCCACGTCCTGCACGGCGCTGTGCCAGACGGCCATGCAGTTAATGGGGCTCACGTCACTTTGCACGTGAGCAGTTTCAGTCTGACCTATGTATCTGGATGGTGTGTTTTCCTTAAATGCTCAGAAGCGGGGTATGACTGGGTGGTGCAATGGTCACCCTCACAGGGGTCACCAGGGAAGGCATGTGGGTGCTTGAAAGAGCTAGAGGCCAGGCTGCTTCGTAGAGTCCTTGTCTAGTCCAACCCCTACTCCACGCAGCCCGCTCAACACCTTGTCTGGTAAGCACTGGACTACCTCTCACTATTTAATGACTGGCTTTTGTAACATAAATGGGTAAGTTATTTGACAGAAGCTGCCCCTGCTACAGTACCATACAGATGAGACGGTGATGGAGCAAGTCTCAAGCAATAACTTATTAACAGCCTCGCCCAACCCATGCTTGTACTAGCCATTGCATCTCATGCAGCTGGTAGCATGGTCTCTGTACTGGAGTACCTAAGAAGCAAATTTACCAGCAAATGCAAAAAGGTGAACACTGAGAGACAGGTTGTTGGTAGTGCTTATCTCCCTGTCCTGGTTTCGGCAGGGATAGAGTTAATTTCCTTTCTAGTAGCTGGTACAGTGTTTTGGATTTAGGATGAGAACAAAGTTGATAACGCACCGATGGTTTAGTTGTGCTAGGTAATTGCTTACACTAGCCAAGGACTTCTTAGTTT
>NW_008795317.1:2345596-2395918 GCF_000699145.1 Aptenodytes forsteri | reverse complement strand
GACTGGCTGGGCATCGGTCGGCGGGTGGTGAGCAATTGTACTGTGCATCACTTGCTTTGTGTATTATTATTATTATCATTTTATTGCAATTATTAAACTGTTTTCATCTCAACCCATGAGTTTTTCTCACTTGTGCTCTTCCAATTCTCTCCCCCATCCCACCGGGTGGGGGGGAGTGAGCGAGCGGCTGCGTGGTGCTTAGTTGCCGACTGAGATTAAACCACGACACTCCCCATAGCCCCCGCTGTTTTCTGTTGCACTGCCTAGATGAGCCCTGTTGATGCTAAGCACACTCGGCCACAGAGGAGCTGCCATCAGCCTTCTTGCTGTGTGGTGGTCAGCCTCAGGGCCCTAAACGTACCTTCACTCCTTTGCCTTCAGGAGATCAGACTGCAACAGAAACAGGAACATACGTGGAGGGAGCAATTACATAAATACAGCCTTTGCCATGGGTAACTGCTACCACGCTAATGAGAACCCTAATTTCCATTTTCCACACGAGGCCTTACACCTACAAGGCAACTACACCACAGCAGCAATCACCTGCGTGAATGCAGAAATGCAATCCTCAGGTCTCCCATCCTGTTCAACATCTTTTACACGTATACATGTATGTGACAAGCTGCACTCATGCAGCGCAAATCAAATCTATGCACATTTGCCAGGGGACACAGCCTCCAACTCTTGGGTTGGCTTCTTTTAACTAACTCCTAAGACACTGGATAAATACCTGTCAGAGAGCAACTTGTCTTTGGGAAGCCCAGGCAAAGCTGTCACTGGTCTCCTTTTCTGCAAGCTCCCCAATGCCATATTTTCTCAAGACAGCACCATGTTTGTGTATTAAGCAAAAGTGTTATAACTATGCAAAACTCAGCAGTAATTGAAAAGACTTTACAGAACTGCATTTTTTGATTTTTTTTGTTGCTGTCTTTTTAAAGATTAAATGCAAGTCTTTATAAATAAAATATAAATAAAAATATTTATTTATAAATAAATATTTATTTTGGACACGAAGAAAACTTTCTTTACTGAAAGAGTGGTTAAACATTGGAACAGGCTGCCCAGGGAAGTGGTGGAGTCACCATCCCTGGAAGTATTTAAAAGACGTGTAGATGAGGCGCCTAGGGACATGGTTCAGTGGGCATGGTGGTGTTGGGTTGACGGTCGGACTCGATGATCTTAGACGTCTTTTCCAACCTTAATGATTCTATGAAGTACAAATAAGTGTTTTAAATGGACTGTTTTCTTACAGTTGTTGAGGAAAAAGCATTTTTTAAGTGCTTAAACAGCTTCAGCAGCATCCAAGGTATTGAGAAAATGTGGTTGTTATGCTGATGGATGTACACCTGCTCCCACAAGCAGTAAGAGTACAAAGGGAAAGAAACTAGGTTTCATTTGTTATAAGGAAGAGAAGTCTGGACCTACACAGCAATTTTCATGTGGAATTTGATAGGGCTACAAATATGGATCTTAATCAAAGTTAAAATATTATGGCAAAGATCCTAAGATAGTTTTTAGAGCAGGTCCTCTTTATCTCTCTCTCCAAGCATTCATTTTTGTCTAGGACGGGATAGTGCTTTGCACCCTCAAAACCTCCCAGTCCGTGTGTTATATGCCACGCAGACACAGGGGTCCTCTATTTTACAAGCTATGTAGTTCTCCCCTTCGAGACCTAAGCACACAGAAGAAAATCTAGTGGGAGCATTTTAATAGCATGTGAAGACCAACATGTGGACAAAGAACCTGAACTGAGATGAAATAACAAGAAATTTAAACATCAGGCCTAAAAATGCATACTTCACACATCCAATCTCACGTCTCATTTCATAATTCCATTTTTATTAAAAAGGTGCTGAATCTTGCAGCTCTGCAGAAAAGCCTCCCAAGCTGCCAAAAATGTGAGTACTGTGGGGGTATCAGCCTAGATTTGCCAAAAACTTGAAAAATAGCTATGTTAAGCACAGATTACTGCAATCATGTAAACATTTAACTGAGGCATGCAGTTATGATGACTCAATAACAATTTTATTTTTGGACAGTGCACTCAGAGAAGTGGAGAAATGCGCTGAGACATACTGGTGCGCTCCTGCACCCGTATGTCCCACTGACTTATGACAGCACACAGCCTGTGGCCACGTTCCTGCCTGTGCATGAGCCATGTCCAAGGAAGAAAGACAGGGTTACACCCAGCACGTTTCCCTTTCCTCAGTATTAACTAGTTGTGAAGGTGAAGTCTTTAGTAAGTTTTGGGGAAAGACTCTGCCTCTTTTTCATCTTCAAAGAAGATTAAGAAGCTGTATTTGTAGAATCAATGTCTTTAGAGATTAAGGTCAAGATTTCTCCCCAAAGTATTAAAAAATTAGGTGGACATAAATGAATACTTGAAATATCTATTTGGTTGTCAAAATGTGGAGTGCCCAGCAACTGTTACTTGGATTTTCCTGTGCTCAGCACTGCAACCCAAGCATCATTTAAATAATGCAACATGGACATTTTTTGTGAATATTACTTCCATAGTTTTTTTATGATAAGACCAGAAGAACAGACTGCAATGTGACCTCCAGGATAAGGCAGGCCATAAGATTGTGCTGAAGGAGCATTCCCTGAAGGGAATCTTGTTACAACTAGATTACATCTTTTAGAAAAACATCCAGTTTGACGGCAATAAAGAATCCATCATCACATCTTGATAAAAGATTCCTGCAATTTTTGCTTCAAGATTGAGTTTGTCTGACATCAGTGACATTTCTGTTCCTTGCTCCCTCAGACACTTAGAAATTCACTTTTAGAAACTGATTCTAGAGTCTTACGTTTAAAAATCTCTGCAGAAGTATTACAGCTAGTCAGTTACTACTGTGAAGGATTTAGACAGTAATGTTTTACTGATATGAAACAGGCAAAGTTCACACCTTTAGAATTTTCAATTTAACTCTAAGTTTTCCAATTTTAACTCTTTGGAGATGTTTGAATTATTTTCTACCTTCCAGCATCTTTAAATCTAATAGGCAGCATTCAGTGCTTAAATTCTCACTCTTGCCCAGAGCTAGAATATGTAGTTGATTTAGTTAAATACAAGGTTCCTTTTAAAAAGTCAAGTAAAACAACTAATCCTGCAATGAATCTTCCAGCTGTTTCCCTCTGCTGGCTCACTGCTACCCACTGCTCTTCCCATCTCACCGCTTGCTGATGTTTCTCTAGAACTATCTAGCGTAGCCCCAAGTTGTTTTTCCTGAGCAGTAGTAAGAGGGGAATGGGCACAGGGGTACTCAGTCTCTTTCATGAAGACATTTCAGAGAACCTATGCTAAGTTGGCTATTAAAACTGAAGACTGCCTTGCAACAAGATAAAAGGCTGACATGCTCAACAACAGCGCTATCTCATCTGACCAGATGCAAGTATAGATGCAGTAATTTAAGTGCCTGCTTCCTTTACACAAAGACGGGGGTGGGGGCGTGAAGAATATGACAGGGGTATATAAAATCAGACATGGCGTGAACAGGAGTAGGCAGGGATTGATTATACAGTCTCTTATCCAATATGAAAACTACAGCATCAAATGACAGCAGGAGGAGTCACATACAAACCAAAAATAAGTTCATGGTTCTTCACCTGAATCTATTAGGCATGTCAAAGATGTTAATAAAGGATGCTCTGAATGCAAAAAGTCTGCACGGATTCAATAGACCGGGCAAGTACTTGGTAGAGAAAGCCATTGAGGGTTACCAAACAGACAAAACTGGTATCCTGCTCAGGAAATCTCCTGAGGTAAAATTAGTTGGAAGCTGCAAGAGTATTTGCAGGAACTGCCACATAGGGAAGTTTTGTTCTTATAGCTTCCTTAGGCATCCCTAGGCAACCCTAAATAATTACATAGGCCAAACCTGGACCTGCTGCCTCACTCACTGCTGAGGAAACATTCCCAATGAGGGTGATAGAAGAAGTGCCAGTGGGAAAAACATCAGAAGAAAATATAATAAAGGCTCAAAGATCTGAACCTTAAACATCTGAGCAGGCTGTTCACCTATTTCAGATGAAGGTTTACTCTAATTGTGCCCTTCACGTGCACATAGGGAGAGGCAGGACCAACAAGCCATTAGTGTGTAGTACTACATAGATTAGACATCACTTTGGAACTTGCCTGGGTTCAAATGAAACAATTAAAAATAGCATGTTGTTTTGGTACAGTAGGGAAGACCACTTGGTGCACACGGGGAATGAAGAAGTCCACTGTCTCTAGTTACTCTTGTAATGAACAGCCCCACTGAGGAGTTTCACCGGCTCTGAACTGTCGGTAGCCCACAAAACGCACTAGAACGATGCTGCCTGCCGAACCGTAGCAAGTCATGTTCTTTAACACTCTGCACATTCCCAGGAAGGTAACCAACAGAAGAGCGAGGCAGAACTAACATATTAGCAACCAATTATTCTGGTCTTGTTGTTATCTGATTGTAAATGCAACCACTGTGCCAACACTGCATGAGACAGTCTTAAAGATCAGGGGATGTTTCATTTAAAACACATTATCAATATATTGAAAACCTTATCCTGTCAAATGTTAAACAAGACCTGCCTGCATCTGAAATGGAAAGGATCTTTTGGTCTTATGCAAAAACATCCAAATTTCTTTTCAACTTTGATTTGTAAGAACTGATCCAAGACCCACAGGAATAGATAGAAATACGGATTTCATCATGTTTTGAATCAGACTGTCATCATGGAGTTACAATCATGAGGCTCCTAGCCACAAAGCTGCTGCTATTATTAGCTCTGCAAGCTTCCCTTCTTTCCACCTCTACAGCATGCACAAATACTGCAAGATTTGGCAGGTCTTCCTCAGCATTAACAGCAAGTAGCATGGCAGCATTTTTCTCTGGTGCTTAATAATTCCCTTTCACAGATACAGAAACATTCAGAGAGTCTGGAAGTGCCAGATATCATAAACAATTAAAAGCTTAGAATTACTTCATGTGGTGCTCACAGAAAATGGACTTAAGTGTGAGGAAAACAATCACAAAAAGGCCTTTATTAGTACGCAGTCCATCTAGCATCTGCCAAGAACTGATGAAAATATCTTCAGGCTGATGTTAGTCCGATGAAAACTGGATCCAATCAATCTTTTTTTTTTTTTTTTAAAAGAAGAAAGCAAGAGGGAAAAAACAAGGAAAGAGACAGAAGGCTTGACAATAAAAATGCTTTTGGCACTGATGTTAAAGAAACCAAAGCTGCATGCGATCAACATAGTCTATGATGATGAAGAATCCCTATAGCACTGTATTAGCAGGTCTCAGGGAAAATGGTGGACAAATGAGACTATGTCTTTTGCAATTACATAGGATGGCTTGGCAGAAAGGAGGGAATTACTGGTCCTACCTTCTCACAAAAAATAGGAACAACAGTGCAGGCTCGTGAAGCTTCCCACCAAAATCTACTTCCATTATCTATTACCATAGACAATTCCTGGTTTAAATGCTAGTCTTAGTTGCACTTCTGGGATGTAGAGGTGTAGATGTGTGGGAAGGTATATAAGTACACGGGTCACATTTATGACAGGTGAGAGCGCAGATCCCATTATGCAGTTCAAGTTTCCAGGCACAGTCCTCAAAGTCCACATACCTGTTGAAAGGCTGATGCAAATTACCCAGCCTGTAGTCCCATGGTGTTTGGCTTTGACCCTGGGTTTCAGCAAATGATTTCTGCATGGGACTTAGGGCCACACGAAAAAGCACAAGTCTGCAATAATGCTGCAGATGTCAGTAAGTTCTCTCTAAATTTACTGGCTACAACAGCGAAATTTGGTTTCTGCTTCTGAAGAGGAACAGGTTTCTCTCCAGTTAACGTCACATCCATCCAGGGCACTCCCAGACATTTCTAGTTTTAACCTGAAAACTCAAAGCAAACTAAGATTTGGAAGGTCCTGGCAGTGGGGCTGTAAAGGAGTGCTGGTATCAGGAATGCTGGTATCGGGAAACCTCAAGTATACCTGGGACACACACAGCCCAAGAGCCAACATGTGGATGGGCACAGCCCTTTTGCATCTCCAAGAAATCTTTGTCCTGTGGGGAGTCAACCCAGCCCTTCAGATGGAGCAGTACCTGCTTACTTTCCAAAAGTCAGACTTCTGTGCACTACTGGATCATTAATACACAAGTGTTTGGAAGAAACATGACTTCATAATTTAATGAGCATCCATGCTATCCAGATGAATAGAGGTAACAAGGTTTTTAGTCTATACAGAACAACATCTGGGCTAACTGTTACTGTCATGAGCACCATCGGCTTCAACAGTACTGAAGCTCTTCTCTGTGACAGCATATTTTGAGGCCTAATTACAAATTCTAGGAATACTGACTTGAGTATTAGTGTTTAATCATGTCACTATTATTTATTTAGAAGTTCTGCACAACTCAAGACTCTACTCCTTTGTGTCAAACTCCTCATTCTAATTCATGTTTACAGGCTATGCTAGTGTTGAGAGAAAAGGAAAAAGATTTTACAAAAATACTATTGAAAATAAGACAGAATTAGATGTCCAGAGCAATTAGTGGCAATAATAGACAAAACCTGCCTGATCTACAATAGGCTCGCAAGCAAGTTTTGAGGCATCAAGAGATGTCTCTCCCCCGAAATAGGCTCTAAAACATTGTCATTAGTAAACTTAGACAACCACACAATTAAAACTAAAAACCACACCATTGACACTGGTCAATAGTTTGGATAGACATTCACAACTACAGCACGTTGTAGCTCATTTAGCAACCTCCTTCACTAACTTATAAAAAGAATAAAAGAATAATATGAAAAACCATGACAATATATATTACTAAAGATCTGCTAGAACTTCATTATTTCTGAGAGGAAAAGGAGCTGTTACAAGCAAATAACTAACATGTAGGCAAGGGCTTTGGGGAAATGATGCCAGATCTGAGTGGGGGAATGTTATACCACCTGAGAACTGCTATGTCTGTCAAAATGTGAAATGCTGTGTACAACGTCTTGTTTGTGGTAAATGAGGAGAAAAGAATGTTTCTGCCTCCTGCCTGCTAAGTGTCAGCAGTTTCTAGCAGCAACATCTATAAAATACTATTTTCATGTTTGATTTTTTTTTTCCTTTTTAGCACATGGGGTGCTTTTGTATCTGTGTACACACATCAGACACACAAACAGCTCATGTAGACTCATTTTTTACTCCAGATCAACATACTACCCTCATTCTTGGGCAGACAACACTGCCTCAAAAATTGCTTTAAGGGGAGCCCAAGGCACAGCAGGAACTTACCTCTCTGTCACCTAAATTACAACTATACAAAATGTCATATAATCTTTACAACATGCCTTGTCAAGAGTCAGAGCCTGTTTCCCCAAGCTCCCCGTGGCTTGCTGCCATTTACCAAGTGTTTCCTGAAAGAAATCAGGCAATTTGTGTGAGCCAAGGATTTGGGGTTCCCCCCCCAACTCGGAGACAATTTCACTTGAGATCTGAAATGGATGCAGAGGTTGTAGAGCTGAGGAAAGCAATGATGTGTTGAGATGATAGTTAAATTGTATAGTTTGTTTTCACTGATTACATTTTAGACACTAGCTTGCCATTAAGATAATTTTCTTTTAGCCAGTGTCTGTCTTTCATGCACTTTTTTTTCCTGCTTTCATTTATCTGCTTTCTGTTATTAGGCTTATAGTGATTGACAGGTATTTTACTTTCCAAGAGGGTATCAAATGTATTTTCAAATGTATTCAAATCAGTTGGGCACCATCAGTCCCAAGAGCTGATGAGTCATTCAGCTACCTTTGAATGCCCACTCACAAACCAATCCACACAAACACAATGCTCAGTGTCCCTGCACAAGGCTTGTGCAACTCTTGAAATTATAAACTGAGAATTACATTAAGCTCAGCTAAAGTTCCTTGCATAAATTGCCTAAGATAGCATGAACTCTTCCTTACATGTCTCTCTCTGAGCTAACAGGCTTAAAGTTCAGCTATAGTATTGAAGAAAGACAAACTAACCTGCAGCTTTGCACAAAAAGAGATAAATCTTCTACCAGACAGTATGGCCGCACAGCTGTGCACACCCAAACGCCCAGTGCCACTCAACCAGTCTGTCCTCTCCCTGTTCAAGAGCACTGCTTGGATAAACATTACGCGAGAAGGAAACGAACTGTTAATAACTGAATGAGAACCACAAATAAAAAGTACATGGCTTGATATTTCCCAAAGCAGCTGTCAAATCTCTTTAGCCCTAACTAACAGCCAGGAGCTTAAAACCTTGAAGGGAAGAAAACAGTTGACTGTAGCGAGTTGTCTCAGATCTTCTCATTACAAGGAGCTCTTCTTAGCCAGCAGTTGCTGGGAAGAGGTCTCTGCCAGTTTGCCACAGTCCAGTTCCAGCTGGTGATAAGTGATGGCCCTGTCTTCCCTGTCAAGTGTCAAAACTGATAGCTGTCTCCCGTCTGGTAAATGCACAGGTGAGCTAATTAAAATAGCCAAGAGTTGACAGATCCCTCCCAGTAACTTCACAGAGAATCCTTTCGAGATGTACTTCCTGATTTTGTTACAGGTATTTTTATTCTTTAAAAGCAGACACTTAGGTCCCATGGCAAATACAGATTCAAATACTGACAGAGGTAGATGCTTTCTATCCTATCAGTGTATTTCACTCACACATCTCCAAGTGTTTTACAGCAATTCATCAATCCTCTGAATATGACCAATGCCATTAATTTTATTTATTATTTACATAGCAGCAATGCTTAGGGTTGCATTAGTCTTCCAGTTTATACACACACACACAGAGCAAAATGCCAGTATTCAATGAGGCACAATGGCCCATTTCACGGGAAGACATCAGAGGCCCAGCACATATTGCAATGACTGATGTCAGCCACACAAAAATTTATGAGCAGTTTGAAACGTTACTTGTGCAAGATGTCCCTTTCTGTTGTGACTAGTAAAGGTTCACCCTTACAAGTTGCAGATAATAGATCCTGAATACAATTTGTCAAAACAGTTGTGATTTCAAACACACTTAACTTAAACATTCCCAAGTTTCTCCTGAAGAAAACAGCAGCTGTAGAAGAGGAAAACCAGGATAATTCAGCACAAGCGTATTGTTTCCTCACAAGTAGATTGATACACTCATTTTGAAAATATTTATGATCATGTGTATTTCATTCAAAAATGACAAAGTTAAATCTGAATATTGAAAACCTCTGCATGCCGACCTCTATTACCAGGAGCAATTGGAACCGCAAACTCAAGAATCCCTGGCACCATCAAATGCGAGCCTAAAAGCTGCCTTTGGCCCAGCCTTCATTTGCACCACACCTCTCCCTCTTGCATACAGATATGGGCAGATATGTATTCACAAAGGTTTATTCATGCCCAAATGCCATTTCAGTCATCATAAATTCAGGCTGCATTTGCAATTACTTTTGTGAAAAGGTTTTGTTCAGAAAAAATGTGCTTGCATCTGACTCTTGAACTACAGAGTCATGGTGTTGTCTCCCTTTTCCCGAGTACTTGAGAGTACTCATAGACAGCAGAAAGCAAATTCCCTTTTCCCCTCTGCCAGAAGGATTTGAACGCCCCTTTCGGAAGCATGCTCCAGTCGCCACATTATGAGGCAGGGCTGCCCAGCCAGCACAGAAACTCAGTTCAAACTCCAAGGTGCACAGAGGCGCAATGAGGGAAGCTCTCCCTCCCCTTCCCTCCCTCCCCAGAGCTTTGCACTGTGACAAGAGGTGCCCGCTCGCTGCAAGCAAGACACAGGCCAGAATGGCTGAGGTTACTCTGGGGACAGCTGCTCTCAGTCTCCCCTGCCTCCCCTTCACTTCAGATACACAACAGGGCATCCTGTCTTCAAGGCTACAGAGCCAGTCTCTTGTCTTCTTCACCAAACATGTTTCCAAACGAGTCTAACAGGAAGGGCTGAAGGAAGCCCTCCTGCTTTTAAAGCAGGGATTGGAACTGAGGGCCCCCAGCTTCCCTCAGGCAGGTGACAGAAATGGTGCTCCAGCCTGGAGACAGAGGCCCTCACCGGGAGATGAGATCCCCACATTCTGGTTCCTGCTCTAGCCAATGCCTTCTCCATTGGTTCAAAACGGAAAGTCTCAGCTGGAGAGACTACGACACCTAATCCCAGAACCCCCCCTGGATAGCAGTTTTACCATTCTCTTAATCTTCTCAAATCAATGAGAAAAATGAACTTTCTGAGCCTGAAAGCTAGCCCAATTTTATCTACTAGCCCAGCTTTATCTAACAGCCACCTCCTTCTGCTTTGCAACCCTAACCCTTCATTTCCCCAAACTAAAATGTTTCATTTCATCTTACAGGCAGCTTTTCATTTAAGCTTCCCCCTCTTCCCCTGTTTTTCCACTTCACTGTGGCAATGCAAAACATTTAATTTTCATTTGAGAGGCAGGTTTGAAGAGTTCAGCTGTAGCTTAAGTGAGGCAGAGCACAGACTGTACATCAATGTGGCTATGCGCTTTTAAGTGATCAATAAAATATTGATCGTTTTACTATCGTGCTTTGCCATCTCTACCTCTTCCATGTTCTAACGTCACATTGGGCTAAACTTAAATACCTGGGGTGATGTCTCCTTGCTTCCTCCTAAGGGACACTGTAAACCAGTTTTCTCCTTGATCCACTGTTCTGAGATGAGGAAAGAGAGAGACGTGACACAAAGCTCGCCCTTGAGCAAGCTGTCTCTCTTCCACTGGTAACACTGGGATGGTAATTATTAACCTCTAAGCCTCACTGAAACATGGCTTATTCTGAGTTTCAGAGTTGTACCAGCATCCAGCAGAAGCCACCACCAAAGCCGTATCTCAGGTTAGGAGTGCAGTGAAGCCTTGTAATCTCAGCTTAACTCCCCCTTATACTGCCCCACAGGCTCTTTAGTTCTCCATGTACGTTTATGGTTTATATTTACAAAGCATAATTTTCTTATTTGTAAAACAAGAGAAATGCATTTTCAAGGAGGTTGTCATACTACGTTTTAAGTCACCCATTTTCTAGTCTCATATCTCACACAAACTGATTCTTATCCCAAGTGTAGGAATAAAAAACACCATCATCCTGACCAGAAATAATGGCTGTGAGCAGCATGCTATACTCGCACTTTTCTGAAAACAGGAAGAACTGCAGATACGGAGAGGCTGGAGAAGCTGCTGGAAGTCTGGTGGGTTTCATGCTGCCGTAGACCATTAGCAGGCGCTGTGACATTCTGCTTTGTCACCATCACATTGCGTTGTGCATGGAAAGAGGAAATAAAGGTTTGCCATATACTTCATACAACTTGGGGTACACAACCAGGGCCTTGCACGCTTGAGATCTAGTTAGGGACAGTTCCCAATGCAAAGCGTAACCTAAGAGTGGACACTTCAATAGGTGCTGTACATTTTTCTGTTATGACAATGATTGTACTTGACTAGTGTAAAAAGTCATTTAACTGTTCAGAATTAAGCAAATGAAACCAAAAATCACTCTCTTCCTGCTTCCATGAGAGCTCTACTCTCCTTTCTGCTCTTTCTTATGCCTTTGTAAGACGTCTAGTCTGCAAGAATTACTAGTCCCAAAACTGACTTAAATATGTTCAGGTGAGAAGATGGATGATCTTACACCACAGGCATAAGCCGAGACATGAAAAATATCAATCAAGAAAAGGAAACTATTTCCTTAGCTACTGAAGAGTGCAGCAGGCACTTCAGCAGATATGTACATGTAGAAATAATACCAGACTCCTTGAAGACAGTATTTCAATATACTGGAAAGAGTAATTTGATGGAAAATTCTAATTAGAGACTACAAAAAGACATTATTATCCAAAATAATGTTAGACGTGGATCTAAACTCAAGCAAAGACAACAGCAGGTATGGCCCAGTGTACCACTCTGAATCTGAGTAAGCAATGGTTAGATCGACCTCTTATCTCTGGGTGTGCATATTGGACAATGACACAGTTGAACAATTTAACGGAGAGCTCAGAGAAATAAAAGTGTTTGCACATACAGCAAACAACATTGAAGAACCTCTTCCTGACGATGTTTTCACCTCAGAGGTTACGCTCCTCAGAAACACAAAGCAGTCATCATTACACAACCAGCACCAGTGACCGAAAGCTGGATTTTGGCAATAGCTTCAGCGTTCCACTTAAAGGAAAACTGTTCTTCATTTTTCGCATAATGACATCCTAATCAAACAAACTGCTTTTAGGACCATCTCCCCTACTAGGTAATAACCCCATTTCTCATGGGCAGTCACGTGTCAATTAGGATTTGCCACCTAACTTCCGTGCGTCCACTTCTCTAAGAGAAGTTGTACTGAAATGACAGCTCAAGAGAAGGTGGACCCGAGCCATTGTCGCGTCTTTCTCATCACAGGCTATCTGGGGGCTGGGATGGACTAACAGATTTTAGAGGACTCAGAGGCTCATCAAGGATGCACCTCCTCCCCGACTCCCGCTGTCCTCTCAAATGCCCCTGAACTCTCACAACATGCATCTTTATCACCAATCTGCCCACAGCATAGATTTATATCGGGCTGCAAAATTAAGTCCTTAAAAGGACTTTATCTGGCTCTGTGCTACTGACGGCACAGGGGCCTCGCTGCAGAGGTTTTGGCACCAGATTCATAAAAAGAAGCTACAGCGCTTTCAGATTTCAAGCAGGTTTTTCAAAAGGCCACAGGAGCAAACATTTTCTCTCGAGATGAAACAACTCAGCTCCTACAACTCCCAGCGTGGGGACTCCACGTTGCCCCTGCTGAAGCAAGCCTGTGGCATGTGCACACACCTGGGCTAGTCTGCCCAAAGCGGGTTTGCATTCTTCTAATTTATCCATTTTCCAACACTTGGAGCTACTATTATATACTAAGTAAAGTCTAGAGAAACTTATTTTTTAAAGTTATGACTTCTACCCCTCCCTTCCCAATTTTTATCTAATACTGGCCTTTCTAGCAAACATTTGACTACAAAGGCACAGAAGGGGCAAAGAGGTCGTGCATTCGTTAACACCAGTGCACTGGCAAATTTGCTGCATATTCAGATGGAAACCATTTGGCTCAGAGGCATCACTGCTTAGTAAATCAGCTGTAATTTCCATTATTCTCATTGTGCTACAGGGGCATCCAGCCCAAAACGCTTGTTTGGCTGAAGTGGATGGAAGCACCAGGCAACTGCCAGGATCCAGCTTTTGTTCTTCGGTGATAGAAGGCTCTGGAAAACGCCGTCAAGGAGTGCACGGAAATGCCGGCAGAGATCGTTTAATCCCTCTGCACTCCAAAACCTGCTCACTTGTAACTTGGATCTGATGCCAGCCTTCAGGACAAGAGTCTCCTGGCAGGGTGCCAGTACTGGAGCATCTCTTGGTGCGCCTCACGCTTTCTTTTCATGGAAAAGCTGTCGTCTAGCTCAGCAGTAGGTAAATGAGCTGTCCCACCACCCACTTCGCCTGGGCGGCTATCCCCGTGCTCAGAGCAGAGCCCTCAGGACCACCAGTCCCGCAAGCAGAGGGTGGCATGGCGGCACACAGGGCAGGTGGGGCATCCTCGCTGCAGGGCAACACAGGGTTGAGGCGGCACGCTCGAGTGCTGCACTGCCTCCGAAAAGTGGGTGAGAACAGCAAATAAACTGCCTTTGCTCTCTCAAAGCCGGGTCTTGCATCAGAAGAGGTGAAGAATTAAAATACTTGCAAACTGCCCTCTCCTCTCTCCACTCCCTAAAGCTCAGCAGCAGAACAGGCAGGGGACAAAAATCTTTTTCCACCGCACAAAGTTGGACCCACAAGGCCCCTCTCTCGTGGACAGACAATGAGAAATGCTGGATATCACCAGTTTCACCTGAAGTCCATTTATCTCTAACACAGTGCCAGACCAGACTTTTAAAAGGAGCTTTCTGGGAAAAAGAACCAAAAAATCATACATATTTGACCTCTCAACTCTTAGAAGGCCCTTGGGAAGACTTGTCAGAAATGTACTGTGCAGGCTGAACGTGGGTGTTGGGAGGAGTGGGAGATGTGTCACTAACACCTGCTGCCTGGACGGGCGTGATGCGCGGGGTGGTGGGAGGGCTGCATGCAGACGTGCAGTGCTTGATTGCAGACCACGGCAGAACATGAGCTCAGCTGCTAACAGGCGTCCCCGTGTAGACAGATGCAATAACTTCCACAGCAGCTCCAAGGTATAAAGTAAGTTTCCTTTGTGATGTTGGACTAAATGGAAACACCCTTTGAAGAAGTACTGCCCAGGAATCTTTTCAATTGTGTTTCCAAATGCACTTTTTCCCCCCAAACAATCTTTCTTATCCAGTTAGGAAAAGCCCAGCCCAGCCTCTATTAGGCATTTCTCTAACAGGAAAGTTTGCCAGATCCAACATTTTAAACAGATTTTGTCTTTTGTATTTCTTTTACTTAGCATTTGCCATTTCATACATGACTTCTTAGGAAATAAAGCATCTGGTTTATTAATAAAGAGGATTATTTCTAGAACATTAGTTTGGGTTAAAACAGCTAAAATTCAAACTACTGCTTTTCAAAATCATCATCCTTGGAACACTATAATTTGAAAGCTGTTAAGGAAAAGCCCAGCCCAGCCTCTATTAGGCATTTCTCTAACAGGAAAGTTTGCCAGATCCAACATTTTAAACAGATTTTGTCTTTTGTATTTCTTTTACTTAGCATTTGCCATTTCATACATGACTTCTTAGGAAATAAAGCATCTGGTTTATTAATAAAGAGGATTATTTCTAGAACATTAGTTTGGGTTAAAACAGCTAAAATTCAAACTACTGCTTTTCAAAATCATCATCCTTGGAACACTATAATTTGGAAAGCTGTTACTTTAGGAAGTCATGCAATTTTTCAGCATTTATCTTAAGTATGGCTACGTATCATCGCCTGTTCTGCAAGCCAGCTGCCCTCAGCACATGCTATCTGGAACCGAGTTTGCTGAAAACAAGAGTTACAACAGCATCATCTGATTTTTCTTTATTTGCTTTTTTTTACTCTTCTATCACCTGCATCCAACCTTCCAACCTTGTTCAGGTGCAGTGGTGATCAAAAGAAGATCCTTTTAACTTTGTTATTAGAGCTTCTCCCTTGGAAGAGCCCCAGGTTTGCCAGTAAGGGGTGCAGAGCTGGCTAGGAACGTCTGGCTGCTGCTGCTGTAGCGTGCAGACCCAGAAGGATTTAGCAGAGGCGCAGGACTCCCTGTTAGGTGAGACAAGTCACTTCACAGGGGATACTGTAACTAATCATCACACAAAACTCATCTTTGCCTGACTCAAGAGAACAGGATTCCTGAGAGGGAAGGTAGAAGTTTTTCTGTCTTAATAGATACCGGGCATATCATGTTGCATTTGATTATCTTCTTGAATCCATCATTTGCTGGATACATCTACCACAACAAAGCTTTGAAGAAGCAGTCATCAGGCAGACAAGATGACTTAGCTAAATGTGAGAATACTTTTAGCCCATACCTTGGTGGCAGGGAGAAGCTAGGCTCATCTCTGCACCACATCCAGTTACACCAGGTTAGGCAAAGCCTCCACGCTCTGAAAACACTTGGCCCTTGTGCCTGTATTGGTTATTGAAACTGCATCTTGCCAAATGATCCCCGGCATGGCTGCTAAAGCAGTGAGTCTCTCTCAATTGCCTGAGAATTTCCAAGGCATTTACATGCTTCAATACAACATGCTGCTCTTGTTCTCAGAGAGGCTTCTTCACGTTCAAAACTTGTTCAAGGACAGAGCTACAACAAGCAATTACTGACAGCAAAGCGAATGACAAGAAAGCACACCATTCTTTGCTAAGGCACTCCAAAATTTGTTGTTGCTGTTGGCTTTGCAGTTGTTTCTGTTTTTCACAGTCAGAGACTGAGTGCTACCCCATTACTGCTGTGTCCAGAACCTTAGCTGTGCTTACAACCCCTAATGGGCAGCAGGGCGAGGAAACAGCACAGCTACTCTCCTGCCAGCTTCATGCAGCAATTCACTGACCAATCACACATCACAGATGTGACCCGGCTGCTCTGCAGCCTCTAGCTCAACCCCAATGAAACGGGAGTCCGATGGCAAGGCTGCTCCGTTTCCCTTCTGGGTACCTCAGGAGACACAAACTAGCCTCCTGAATTGCATGAAAACATTTTGATGGCTGTGGTGACACCTGCCGAACAGATGAAATCAAAACTCCAAACAGACCACATTATCCTTTCAATACCCACAGACCATTAATTCTCCTAGCCGCAGTCCGGCATGATGATCTATTTTATAGACATGGAACAGAATACAGAAGAAAATAAATTATTTGTTTAAGGCCACCAGAGAAATCTTTTGCAGAGCAGAGAAGTGGACTAGCATCTCCCAAGTCTCAGATTAATACACTACACAAAGGTCCTTCTTCCTCTTGTAGGCTTGGGACTAACTGATCAGAAGCTTTTTATGCAGCTTAGTAATACCAGCCACTGCAGAGGTCCTGCAGGACCTAAATGCTGCATAGTGCTGCATAATGTCAACAGGCTGATGTAGGAATATGATGATCCAGCTACGCCTTGCTGGATTTGTAGATAGCTGCACACAGAGAAGCTAAACTCAGAAGGTTTCTGGCTAACCAAAATGGCTCCAAACACAGCAACAATTCACAGACCAAATACCCGAAGGGAATATTGACTGGCCTATGCCCTCACTTTAATTGCAGGAACAAACTGGGCAACAAATTTGCAAATGCATCATACAGTGCGTTGAGATGTGTTTTGAACATAAGGGAATCAGGACTAGGATACTGCAGACTCCCTGTGGCTGATGGCAGCAGCTTGGCTATTTTTGTTGCTTGCTAATCTGGCCTTACCAAAGGCACTAAAGTCAGGAGTCAGGACTGAGCTGAGCTTGCTGCTGAGAAGGTCAAGCACTCCTGGGCAGTGGAAGATGCAATGGGAAAATTCATCATCTCTGATGAGCCCGTTGCTCCAACTAGGTCTTTTTAAATCAGATAAAAAGAAGCCTAAATGCCTGAACAGGAGAGAGTGACAGATCTACTTTCTCCTTTACTTTGTCAAAGCTGAGATAGGGTCTGGACTCAGATGTATGTCTTCCCGCTTCCCACACTTCACTGCCAGATTGAGGCCTAAATTTTGTGTCTAACTATACCCTCTTAGCACTGGCAGTTTTAAGCAACAAGCAGATGTCACTATGGCCTCTAACACACTGCTGGACATAGCTTTAAAGCATCATGATTTTGTTGAAAATATTTCCAGTTTGTATCAGTATTACAAAACCAAACAAGTAGAATAGAGACAAAGTTCAAAGTGTTTAACAGATAACGAATTCTGCTTCATAACACGCAGGAAAACGTGTCACAAGCAAAACGCTCAGAAAATCAAATCCTGGCCTCAGCTAAAGAAGCAGGCATCGTCCATACCGTTTCATTTCCTGGCCACTTTCTATCAATTCTGTAAATATCTGGCAATCAAAATGTCTCCTGCACTCTGTCGTATATAGGAAATGGACACAGAATGAACACAAAAATAACAGTCAGAAGGAAAAAAACCACCCAAATAATTCAACTGAAGTAAGTGTCGGATTGTAGTTTTTACAGGTAGTTTGGTATTAACATGAAACATCACACTTAAACCCCTCCACGGGACAGTTACAGCACATCTCATTTAACTTTTTAGGCCTTTTCCCTCTATCTAAAAAGATTTTTTTAGATGGGAATAAAAAGTTCCAGCTACAGTCTTTAGGTCACTAAAGATGTTTTTGTATGCGCAGCTGCTGTCCTCCGCACAGAGGGCTCTAAGACAAAAAGCATTCAGAAGTCCCTGCTGGTGTAATGACACTGCAGAGGAAGACAGAAGGTATATGGCAAGTCCTTCATTTCAACTGGAAAGCTAATAAGCACTGCCAAAACCCTGGTCTTGTTGCACACATAAGAATCAGACTTACTTTTGTTACCAGTTCATTGTTTCAGGCAGAACTCTAATCTGCAAACAAACTCAGAAACCGTTAGCCACCAAATCCAGCAACTTGCCACCTCATATGGCCTAGTAGCTTGAATAGTTTAAGACAGAAAACACACTCAGGACCATATTTATGAAAATCCGTGGGGAATCCTCCTCCTGCCCCAAGCAACCCCTACGCCATGGCCATTTCACAGACTGTTCTGCACCTTGCCAGTCACCCCTCCTTACCCAGAGAAGAGGACATGGCAGGTCTCTCTCCTTCCTAGCATGCTGTGTTTGAAAGAAGATTAAATACAATTCCATATTCAGAAGGGGTCTTTAACTGCTTCAGGAGACAGCTATGAGCTCAGAGGGATTTTCAACAGCAGGTTTTAGACATCTAATACTTACTGAGATATTTTAATCCCATCATGTACCTATCTGAATCTACAGGTGTATAAATTCTTCCATAAATCAGGCTTTTAGGATCAGAACAGTTCTCAGGACAGGCCACATTTTCAAATTAGGCACAATTAGCCAAGCATCAGCTATTGCATTCAGGCATCACCTCTGCCACGGTCAAGTCACAAGTCTTCATAAGCCCAGCTCCTTTCAGGAACCAGGACAGAAAAGGCAGAAACCAGCAGGTAAATGACACTCTCCCACAAGTGAATTGGCCTCAAATCAAACTCCCTCTAGAGGAAATATGTAGAATTTATTGACACAGGCCAACAATTTCATGAAAAGATGGATAAATTGATGACCGCTTCAGTGATGCAAGACAAAGACAATGCTTTCAGAAGAATAAAACCTTGAACTCAGGGTACTACTACCTTGCTGAATCAAGTTCCCTTGCAGTGACCACGACATTGTTTCTCTCCCCCTCTGTGATGATAAAATTATTTCATGTTTTGCCATTTAGCAGATAGCAAGGTCATGTGGTTCTAAAGGACACAATAGTGGCCACTTGTACAAGCAGGCTACCTGACTAGATGGATCTGTCAGCTGCTATATGACCAATCTTACCATAATTAGCTACTGTTATTAGCAACATAATTAGCTATTGTTTTCTTGTGCAATGGGGTCCAAGTACATAACCATTTTTGGTCTACGTTTGCTTTCTACTTTACCATGTATATTGTTAACTACAGACTTAAGGTATTAATTGAAGAAAGAAAAAAAGGACACTGTAGCTTCATAGTGTAAATGTAGGGTATGAATGCCAATTCTATAAATGATTCTTTTGCTGGGAGAAAAAAAAATGGAAAAGTCTTTGATTCCATAAGACATGTCATAGTCTTTCATATTTTAGAAGGTCATAAGTGGACTTTAAACTAAATGAGTCCTGAAGCTATTTTGGTTAGCAAAACTCCCAGTAAAAACAAGTACTTTAGGATTTGATCCAAAGTTTATAAGCCACAGTCAACTTCACTTTTTTTTGTGCCTACATATCTAGGCTGTGGCATAAGCTTTAGTCTCTTAAATAGTATCTGTCCACTTCAATACCACCTTTTACCTGGGAATCTTAAGTAGATTCAACTTCATAACAGCTTCTGAGGCAAGGAAAATACTATTGCTTTTGCTGCCTGGATGAAGAGGGAAGAGAGTGAATAATCAGCCTAGTTTTTATACTAGATGTCTGCAGTAGAGAGAAAAGCAATCCTAATTTTCCCAGCAATGTAGGATGTTCATTGTAAGAATAAATATTCCAAGGAATCATATATGCTTGCAGAACAGTTATATACAGTGCACTTAATTATCAGTGCTGTAAATAAATGATTTTGGTTTGCGTAATGCAACATTAATAAGTAGTCCCTAATTTTAGTTCACTGTCATCAGTCGCTTTCAGGCGAAAAGGAAGACATAGTGGTAAAGTGGGGATTCTAGCTGCTACCACCGTAATGGAAATGAGACGAGTTAGTTTATCCAAGGGCATTAATTTGACCATGCTCTATGTACGGATAAAAAAAATTCACTTCAGGTAAATGAAAGTCGATCTCACTCCCACAGTGGTGTGCAGGTCCTGTGAATTTGCATTACTGTAAAGAAGCTTGTATTGCCAGGTTAATCTTCTCAGGTAGAAAATACTGCACACATCAAGTCTGTAATTCGCATATCTTTCCATCACCAGAGGATGATACTTCAGCTTCTGAGTGCTGGGGGATTTCAGTAATTTCAAAATCAAAACCAGTTTGATTTAAAAGCCTAAACAAGCTTAAACAGCCAGATTTTCAGTGGAGCCTCCCCGTAGCTCAGTGGCCACAGAGTGCTCAGCACCGGTGCTGACCTCAAGCACCACTGCTCAGCTCTGTGAAACCCTCCACAGGTAGCCCTCCCTCACACACACATGCACGCGCGCTCAGAAACTAACTGCACTGATGAGAGGCTCAGGCAGGGCTGGAGTGTTAAGAAACCCCAAGCTCTGGTTGCCTCTGACAACTCTCCTGTTATGCCACGGTCATTACTGATGAAAGCTCTGCCCTCTAACCCAGGGCTCCTGCATTATGAGCAGTGCTGAGTTCATCAGGTGCTATTTTTCACAGCATTTTGCATGACCGGGTCTCTCAACCACTGGCACGCAGCATCCAAACCCTGCACAGCCGACAGAGTGATTTCCTCACGGGCTTTTCTTGTTGCAGTAGCTTTATCCTTTCCAAAGATTAATTAATTCCTCTTTGCAATGCCCTGTGACATTACTACCCATTTACCCACAGAAGAAAGATTGCACGACTGCTCCTAGTACAGACTCGTGCTTTATAATCAAGCCAGGTTGTTTCTTTAATATCAATGCATGTAGTTCATCCTTTAAATTAAATCAATACGGATCAAAATAGGTTATGACTTCTACACATACAAAAAGGCCTGAGACAGTCTGTAAACAGCTGTATGGATTTTGTGGAGCCTGAAGGATGACTTTGTCGGAAGCACGGAAAGTTGCACATTTTCAAGTAGTCAGAAAAGGAGGAAAATATCATCAACTAGTGTCAGTGCAAGTGCAACTCTCAGGAATGCCAGAAACTAAGTAGGATTTTGGAAATGATTAAAGCATATTGCAATGCAACACTTACACATACACCTCAACCCATACTCCTTTATATGTATATATAAGTGAGAATTTAGGGAGAACCCCTCAAACTATACTGTGATCTATCTTCCTGTAAGATAGCTGTTTGTCATTTTTTTCTAGGCAGCTCTTTAAGGAAGTGATAGATACGAGGAAGAAACAGCAGTTGGAAGCAAAGGATTTCCTGAGAATGAAAAGTCTATTTTCAAGAAATTAAAACAAAAAAATCCAAAAGAAATAAAACCGTATGTGTATTGAATTTTTTTGTAACGAGAACCAGTGCTGTGAAAATAAAATAATTAAAAAACCCTCTCCAAAGACCTTTGTATGCTAGGGCAGTAGAAATTTTTCTTGAGTCTAAGGAAAATTGAGACAGAGAATAGCTATGACTCAAGAAAATATATCTTCTGAAATGTCTGGTTTATCAATTTGATACATTTACATGGAAGAATGTTAAAAAACCCATGCAACGGAAGAGAAACATAAGAGGCATGAGTCAGCAATAGGACAGGATCCATCTTTCGTTTGATTTAAAAGAGCTTGAAGAACCTCTGAAAGATAGAAGCATTCAGAAGCAAGCAACTGGAGGAACTTTATACTTTTTTCAATCTATACAATGGGGAATGATCAAACAGAATTAATGGGTATTTTACAAAAGCCCTGCAGTCATAGTAAGATGACTGGTACTACATTTTTCTTATACAGCATATGTGTATGGAAATCTGTATATCATATTTATGTGCTACAATATATTTACATTGTATGCAAAGATTTCATGTGACCAGAACAAGAAAGTGCTTCCTACAGTGAAAAAACGTCATTTGTATTCTATTGTAATACAACTGACACCAAGCAAAGAACGGTCTGCAGTGCCCACACTGTGCAAAGCCACCCTCACCCTGAAAAGAAGGAATCATCAGCTTTCCAACAGATACCCGCTGTAACTCTGCACAATGGAGACGAGATGTCTTGGCTAACGGGGATTCATTAAAAACAGGCAGCGAGATGCCACTGAGCTCCAGTGGGGAGCTGCTTCTACTGCTGACCACAGTATAATGGACGCATATACTGGACAGATAACTTTTGAGGAAAAACTCCCAGTTAAAAGTTTGTTTCATCCTGTATCCATGTGGAATAACTGTAGGCAGCTCATCTTGGACAGTACAAAAAGGCCAGACTCCTGAGACTGGTCACACAGAATCCAAAACATTACAGGTTTTCTCAGTCTCCAGACTTGTTTCACCATCAGTTGCATTCATTTTCTCCTATCCTTATTTTTAGGAAAACATAGTTGGAACGTCTCTGTGAAATGCCACAACATGATTGTGATGCTCCTAAAAGAAAATTGTAAGGTGGGTATGGAGCAGAAGCCAAGCTCCTCAAGCCAGAGTGAAATTACGTGTCCAACAAATGGCTGAAGCAAGATACCTAATCCTCAGCACATCAAGAAGGCAACTTCATTGTTTGTCTGGTGCACTAGAATTACATTTTCAGAAGTCTACTTAATCCCTCAGAGCTGTTATCGCTTTGTTTTGGTTTTCCAGCTACACTTGGATCAGTTATCTCACACCTTTTTAATTATTTTGTCCAAAACATAACTTACTCTCCATTGGTTCAATCACCCTTTACAATGAAAATCTTAGAGGAGATCATTTTGCCTTGGCTTTACTTCTTTTCTTCTGCAGGAAAGGATAAGTATGCTGAGAAGGTGCCTTATGAACCTAGTGCCAGCAGAGCAAGATCTCCTCTGGTGACAGTGCTATGGACAGAAGCTACAGGCTGCCTTCCTGCATGGCCACTTGCAGACACTTGCGTTACGAAAACCATTCTGGACACAAAACTCTGTGAAGGACACAATGCTGCTACAGGTGGTACAAGGCCTGGGAGGTTGCCATGACACAGACAGGGCAATAGGTCTGTTAAATTTCACTGTAGACCATTCCTGCCCTTAAAATAGCCCAATTTAGGAGCATACAGAACTCCTTCCGATGACACCCTTCAGAGGTGAAAGTTCAGCATAGCTTCACTGAAGTTACTGGAACTGCCTAAAGAGAAAAGCAGTTACCCAATTGCTGAAACCCCTGGTTTCAGTATTAAGAATAAAACTATACAAAAATCCAGCAAATGCAAAAAACCATCCGAGTAATTTTGGAAGACATTCAACCCTTATCTCACTTCAGAGCTTGGCATCATCATATTTCTCTTACCAATTTCTCTAAAGAAGATTCACAATATTTATGTGAATGTCATCACAAACATAAATGTTACAAAACATCTTTAAAGCTTTAGTTGAAGTAACTTCCACAGCAAGCTGAAATTGGGAGGCCAAGTGCTGCAAGTAGCTGTAGTTAGAGCCATACTGGAGCTCTTCGGACACCTGAGCTGCAGCACTTACATGTGTAAGTTCCCTACAAGTCACCAGCACTTCTGTTGAAGTGCAACATAGTTTAATAGCATAAGCTTTTAAAGGAAAAAAGGCTTTGTGACAAATTAAAAGATTAAAAATTGCAAGTATTTAACAGCATCTTGCAGAGATGTTCGACAGTTGCCTACATGCAGTCATTATTCTGCCTTTATTCACTGACCCACATCACTTCCTTACTGTGGTACGATGTTAAAGCCATGACAGAGTATAGCCTTTTCACATTCACGTTTTGCTCAGCCTGAACATTTAATGTCCCTATTTTGCCATCCTAGATAAGTGAAAAAGCCCTACTGAATAGCAGTGCACAAATGAGTAATACTACTGCCTATTAGATTTATCTCTGCTTCCCTCACCTCAGGTATGCTTTAAAGCATCAATCTACTTTCAGATCTGCCGTGCAAACCCGCTACAAATTTAATGCACTAAGGTTAAATGCAAGTGTGCAGCCCAAGCCTGCATCTAGTTGAAGATGTCCCTGCCCACGGCAGGAGGGCTGGACTAGATGACCTTTAAAGGTCCCTTCCAACCCAAACCATTCTATGATTCTATGATTCTATGATTTTTCAGAGATGTAACTCTAGGAAGTGAGAAGTAGTCAGGAACCCACCTAACACATTATACCATTTTGTCCTGCCTTTAAAATCCTATCAAAGGTTGAGAGGAAGGCAAGTACATGCACATACTTGCTGTTCAGGGTCTCCAGTCCCTCTTCCCGTTCTAGAAAGAAGCTCTTCTGGGTTGGGCTGCTCCGAAGTGTAGATGCAGATATTCAAAATTTGGCTTTTAGTGGGCTATCAGCAATCTCTGTATATTGCTCTGTGTGTCTTACAAGGAAGAATAGGTAAATTTCCAGACCATGTGTTTTTCACATTTATGTTGGAAGATGCAATGAAGAAATTGGTTGACCTGAAGTGGGACTAAGCAGCAATTATATAGCACATTCTAAAGCCAGCAGATATAAAAAATAGCAATTACTAACCAGAGGAGAAAGATTTTAATACATTAATGCCAATGATAACTAGTAGAACTTGTACTTGCATGAGCTACCCCATATGAGAGTTTCCTGGGAGTTTTTAAAAGCACATACATTGAGGGGATTTTGTTGTTTTGGTTTTTTGGGTTGTTTTGGGTTCTTTTTTTTTTACAAACTAGTATCTGTGCAAATCAGATTTGACAGCAAAACACAGCACTCAAGAGAGATATGTGGATTTATCATACGCTTCTGAGTTCAGAATCCAAAAGACCATATTAAAAGACTTTTTAGAGATACACACTGGATTTCCTATGCCATAGATAAAATCTATTCCACTGTTGTTCCGGTGACTCATGGGATTACAATGCCAATTTTCTTCAATTCAATGCTTTTGCATTAGAGCAGGTAAAAGATATTGCTCAGGCTCAATAATCTGGGAAATACAAGCCTTATTGGTCATCCTTATGAGATCAGCAGACTGGGTACAACTTTTAAACTGGTTTTATAACACTGCATTTGATCAATCACAGCTGAAACGGAAAGCTCTCCTTCAAAATCTAAGAGATGTTTTTCACATGATTTGCCCTCAGTTCACACGTAAGACACAAGAAATGCCATTGCAAAAAAATGGCTAGGAGAGAGCAAAGCTAGGGGGCATCAGAATTGCAACAACAAGATTGTGCCTTGCGTGCATGACCCTTGTGCTAAAATACTTCATTCCCTTCTGCATGATGCTACCCTATAAAAAGGTCAGATATACTGTATTACCAACCTATAAATAATTCAGGGTTATAAAGCTTCTTATCTGATGTTGAAAATGCAGAGGGCACACAAGAGTGCTCTTTGAATAAAGTCTTCATAAACCTCACAGATCAGAGTATATTAAACTGTGCTGCCTTTACCACAACCCTGATGAAGGATGCATTATTCCCTTAGCCTACATCATACGTCACTGGCAGGTCCTTGGGACTGTCTGCCCAAGTTCCCAGTGAAGATATATTGCCAAGAAGTTCAGCGATCCCAGCTCCTGACTCAAAGGCTGAGTGCGCAGGCTAGTCTGGGCTCAGAAGCTAGAAAGAAACCATTGATTTGCCTGTGGGCTCTTTCACACTAGACTTTGTACAAGCACATAATACTAGCTGATGCTTTCCACAATGAGCTTTGGTCTAAATGCTCAGGAGGGAAAGATACGCTTTCTATCACTCCAGTGCAAACACAGATATTTATCAGAAATCAGGATAACAGTGACTCCATACTTCCATGTTCTAAACCCACACGTTGCTGCACCTGCAAACTTAAATGTGCCAAAAATCAGTGAATACATTCTGGTGACAGCTCTGATACTGCTATCCATACATTGCCATTTTCATGTAATGCGTAACTTGCTTTCTCTATTTCTCTTAGTGGAGGGATTTTAAAGAGTTATGTCAGAATTTTTGGTATCACTATTCCAAGTATTTTAGCATATAGCTTTTCAAGTTGTTGAAGTAGACCTGATATTAAATACCAAAATGCCAGCCATTTTAGAATCTCATCTTCTGACAATTATTAACAAGAATTAAATCATCTTCTTTCTTCTTTTCCTTACTTATGACTTAGAAAGTTCACCCTGCCTCTGTATAAAAAGAAGAAGGAAAGAGTCGGCTTTGAAAATGACTGGACTTTATTAGCTAAATCAAAGCTAAATGTTTTCCTTTCTAGATGACATTTTAAAATATTTGCAATAAAGCAAAAATATACCCTTAATCTGTTTGAACCATTTTTCCTCTGTATATATTTTCCTACTGTTTTTACGGATTAAAGAAAAGCTTCAAGAAGAAACATCTGTTTGACCTTAAAGCATACAATCTGTCTCTCGTCTCCTACGGAAAACAGAAATTATATTGATTTTCCAGCTTTTTTTCCTCCTCTGCAATGGAAAATTGAAAATGACTTCAGCATGCTTAGAAGACCTTAGCCTAGGTCTGCATGGTCCAGCTGGCAATTCTGTAGACCAAACTGATCCTTCAGGATTTTTTCTACCTGTGCAACTATCTTTTCCTCCAAAGAGATTTGGAACAGCTACAGAGAACAACCACTCAGCACTGACAGATGGCTGTCTCTGCCTGTGTCTGTACCTACACCCCAAACTACAGTCACATCATCCACTTTGGTGGCAGGCGTGGGGTTACGATGGACCTAAGATGCGTCCCAGCACTTAAGAACACTTATCAGTAGGAATGGGGGAGGTGAGGGGGAATCACGATCCATCTCTGACAGCTAATGGGGATGGATCTGCAATAGTAGTATCTGAATACGTCACTATCATTGCTGATGGTTTAAATATCAGCCCAAAGCACGCTATGTGCTATACAGGCATGCAAAAAGAAAAATCCTTGGCTTAAAGGGAGGTGTGCTGTCCTGTATTATGTGGCTACCATGCAGAGAGAGCCTTGAATTGCTTCCTCACATCTTTGAGCGCACGTGTAGAGAAGCAAGCTACCTGCCTATCTGATCAGGGGCAAAACACGAGGGAGCCAGCCCTCACCTCCTACCCTGATGAACCAGCCACAGAGCACAGGGGGAAAAACCCCACTAGTCAGGACAAGTAACAAATGCAACACTTCCCGGAGGCTGCAAATCACAATTTTCTCTGAACAAAGTGGGGAAGTGATAATTTTTTTGGATGGCAAATCCTTTCTAAGGTGCTGTGAGCAGCAGCACAGCTATAGACTGCAATTTACAGAAAGATTATGAACTGTGACCGAAGCCCATACTCCCCAACTTAAATCACTCCTTCTACAGGACTGAATTCTAGCAAGAGACCTACTGCAATCAATCACATTCTCAGAGAATAAGAATTGCAGAACATACAGCATCAGAGCAGTGTCTCGAATGGGAAGGGGAAAAGGAAGAAAGAATACAAGGAGAAATAGTCATGACTTCCATTTTCTGAGTATTATTCTTCCTTTTCACTTGTTTATTGTGTGCCAAAATTCTTATTTCTGATACAAACCAGGAAAGCAGGTCCCAAATGCATTATATAAGTGCCTTAATAATATAGTCTTATAATTTTAAAATGAGTGCTTACAATGTTTTTTTCGTTTTATTTTGGTGAGAGAAATAATTAATAGTAATGCAGGAAGCACATAATCAATTTACACTCATTTAGCTTGCTGTTAAATTGCTGTAAATTCCCCACTCACTCTTATTACTTATTGCTATTTTCCTGCTCCCGCGGTAGCTGTAGGAGTGAACTCTTGGCTGCTGTCAGTCCGCAGCATGTAGCTGTCTCTCAGTCAGCTTTAGAGCATTAACAGTCATGCTCTGATAAATCTGCCATGGTAGGAACAGGATTAGGTCTTATGTTACTTTAGTAGGATCAGAACTAAGCCTTGAATCCTCGCATATGTTACACACACACCAGCAAGCAAAATACCTTAAGTGATTCAAGAGCCCCGTAGTACCTCAGCTTTGCACCATTTGCTATAGAGACTATTAGGTAATTCAATCAATAGGAGTCTTGTGTCGCATGAGTCATGGTGTGAGGATGGACGTGTGGTTCAAATGAGCGATAGCAAAGGAGCCCTGCCAAGGTACCACAGCAGAGCCAGGGAGAGCATGGCTGCCCAGGGAAGGCACAGCAAGGGATGCTGAGCACGAAGCTTCGTGCCAACAGCCCGCCCTGTCTCCTTGGTTGCTGCCACACACCAGAGATTGGCCAAAGTAAAGGTTATTGCAGTGCCCAGCAAGCAGCTAAAAAGGGCTGACCGCTGAGAACGGTTCAGCGGATGGCAGCAGTGACAATGGCACAGACTGGTTCATGGGCTGCGTGCAGGCGTGAGGCTTTCCAGGAGGCTTTCTCCTCGCAGTCCCCTGTGCCGAATGCCTACTCCTGCAGCCCTGGCCAAGCCTCCTTCCAGAGGCACGGGAGAGGAGCATAAAGGGACACAACCTGTACATCCATCCTGTATCACAAAAAGCTTTGTGCGTATGTACCCTTAACATGTGATTTGGGGAACAGGAAAGCTTCCCATGTTCACGATAGCCCACATGGTAATTGGTTTTGCCTTAGAGAGCCAAACATCTCACTTATCCAGTGACCCAGCTGCAAAGACATTGCCCCTTCCACACACTACAGAAACGGTGCGAGAGCAAACAGTACGTCCTCTGAGATCCCACAGCACGGGGAAAAATTTGCCTTGAGGACTTCCGTTGCAGCTTCATTCTCCAAAGACAACTGTGGCTTCAGGTCAGCGCAGACAAGTGTGACCCCCAGGAGGGGCAGAATTGCAGTTGCAACATTAAATAACAAGTAACTGGCCATAGTTATAGATACCTTATTCTACAAAGACAGTTATACAGATATAAATTATTATAGCAATATATCAAATAGAAAAGCCTACTTTGTGCAAAACACACAGCAACAGAACGATGTAATGGGCACATCCACTGCTTCAATTTCAAAGGAAATCTAGTTTTTCTGATGTTTTAAAGCACTTCAGAAGACAAAGGTAAATCCTCTGTCACCTCTAATCAGCTGCAGCTGCAACCAAGGAATGAGCAATGACACCAATGAATGTAAAATCTAGAGCAGTTAACTGTTTAGCTGAGTGGACAGTCCATTTGAACGTTTGGGAATCATGTTCTTTTTTCAAACCTAGCTGGTAACAGGCATACAGGCACATGGCGAGACACTAGAGAGAGGCTTCCCTTGGCCTAAAATGTATGGCTAGGCTACCCAATTAACATTTCTGTAGTGGCTTGTGAAACCGAAGATACTACATCAGCTGGACTTTGCTGAAACGCTACTGTATTGGGAATCCACTGCTCCTTTATTATAAAGAACAGTATTAATGTATTTTGTAAAGGTTGTATGCTTTATCATATATCTCTAGATGGGAGTGGTCATTGTAACCACTATTTAACATTTTGCTTAAATCTACCTTCGTCTTAAGCCCCTCATTTATAAGAAAACAGGGAACACACTTATGTGGCACACCCCGGGCACACAGCTGGCTTGGAGGCACATTCTCTCCCAAAGGTAGTGCCTGATCTCTGTTTTCTCTGTTAAGACTAAAAGTGCCATGCAGCTAAACCACATGTAAGCAACAAGTACCTGAAGATCCACTTGCATTTACACTTTCCATATTAAAGGGATTATTAAAGAAAAATAACCAATCAGAAAGGCGAGTTTTAGAGAAGGACAAATGAAACTTTTTTAAGCTCCCCTTCCCTCCCCAAAAGCTATTTCTGGCTTCTCTTTAAAACTGGCTGAAAGATGTCAGACATGCAAATCCCTTCCCCTGGCACCTGCTCCAAGAAGAGTAGAGCTGCAGCAGAAGGAAGAACAGAGACTGAAGCTGAGCATCTGCTGCATTAAGTGGGAACCCTGTGGCTCCTGGAGCACTCCTCGCTCCTTCCACCCCCATCTGCCCTGTACCACCCACCTCTCCTACGAGCCACTGCTGGAAGAGGTGGGTCCTCATCCTTTATTTCTCCTTCCAGTCCCACAGCAGCTTTCTTGGAGCAGAGTCAACTCCACTCCTGGAAGGTCTTCTCCTCCTCTGAATTAGGGAACACCCACCTCCCACACAGTTGTCAGACAAAGGAAGCTGTGGCTTCAGTTACCATCGCTGTCCCAAACAGCATTAAAACGCCTGTGCAGTTTGTCATGTCAGCTACCGGCCGAGCATCTCCTCCTACCTCTTCAGAAAGCAGGACAGCCTCACTGCATTTCCAATGAAGGCAACATCAATGTTTGTATTAGACAATGGCAAACAACACCCATGTCTGTAGAAAATCAGAGGCAAATCTCACTCAGAAATGAGCATGCCACCTGTGTAAGCATGCAGCATCTAACCGTTAGGCAACACACTTCCTTCAGTGTGTCCCCTCAAAAAACCTGAAACATGTCCCTGCTTTCTAGCAAACCGTTCTGCAGACACTGGTAAGATGCTTTCCAGCCTTCCCATAGGACACGCAAGGAGTAGCAGCTATTTCTCTCAGCTCAATGGCAGGGTTTTAGAATATGAAAAGGCTTTAGACACTGCTTTCATACCACAGAAAGGACCATCAGTATCCTTCTCCATATACTGGCTTCTCAAATATATGCTACAGAGGTGGTCTTAACAACTGGGGATCAATTTATTTCCCTTCAAAAAATGAATGGAAAATTCTGATGAAAACCAGTTTCTGCTTCTCACAGGAGGCATTTTCAGAACCACCGCACTAGGATGGCAAAGCTGCTCACAGCAAGCTTGGCATGGGAAGGGCAAAACGTCAGGAAAAAGGGTGTTAGTGGAAAAAAGCCACGGCAGATAACCTTCCATAATATGCAAGATCCATTTACATGAGAAACTGTGGCTATCCCTTTAGCCACCTTTAGTGCAGACCTCAAGGAAGACAAGAAGTAGCCTGGTTGGAGAAACTGGGGTACCTCTGTCTGAAAAGGTCTAGAGGAAACACTCACTGACACATACCTCAGCACAGGGTCATTACCTGCCACTGAGACTGCATTCAAATAATTTCATAAATAACTGTATATACGTCACTTCTATTGCATTGGTCAAGCTGACAGCTCTTGCTTATAAAATATAAATAGAATACATAACAACAGGATTAGTTCAGTTTCATCTAACTCAGCACTGTTAATATTTTTCATAAAAATGCACTCAGGAGTCTGCACTGCAATTATCCAGGCATAACTTTGTTATCATGAACTAATTATTATAGACAGTTTGCAATGGCTACACATTTCTGTCTCTAGTAAACAGATTAAATCACTGCAAGATGTCTACAGCAATAATCATACAAGACTGTTACGGTGAAAATTCCATTTGCTGGGTCTTTTTCCTTAATGCTCCGAATATCACAATCAACCAATTCAGTGGTGAGGCTGCCTGTAGGACTACCAGTGAACATCCAGTATGAACACAGTGCTCTAGGGAAAAATGCTGATATCTTTTGTGGAAAAACAGGAAAAACATAGCCTCACTTTCATAATTTTTTCCTCACAGTGAGAAAACAGTATCTCAGTGCTACAAGACACACCAAGTTAAAGAAAGTTCATCCCCTCCCCCTACACAGGTGGTCAGAAAGAACAAATATTAGCTGATGCTAATGCTTTCTGGGCAAGAGAGAGAGTGGACAGCCTACAATAATGCAGGACACTGCTGATAAGCAACAGCATTGCTTATGATCTGTCTACCAATTTGCAGTGATGTAAATGAAACCCCATCTCACTGATGGTTAGTTTTCTACCTGGGCCTCATCACTTTCCTGTAAATTCTTTCCTGGAATTTACTGGAGTTGACACCAGCCACAGAGGCAAAAAGCAGGCACACCACCCATACAAACCTTTTTCAAAGGAATTCTTTGCTTCTGGTGCTTTGGCACCTCCAACTGACTGACAATAAATCATAGCTGTTGGCTGAGTCAAGGATTGTTTTAAATGCCATTGTCTGTAAAAACTCATACCAATTTACTGGTGCTATGCTCTGATAAATGGAAGAAAACAGTGTCGAAATCCATTTCAGAGTGACACCTTTATTGTCAGTATTTTGTAAATAATGTTGAGGCTGAGCTGGGTATCAAAAAGGAGCATGTAAATATTTTGTTACAGCATTTATTGCAGGGATTTTATAAGTAAGTAAATAAATAAATGTATATACACAGAAATTGCAATTAAAGATCTTGGTTGATTTTGTTCAGTCCCTTTGTTCTTTGAAGTAAAATTCAGGCTTGTAGGAACCTCATAGTACTACCACAGCATTTAACTGGAAACAGCTATTTTCCACCATTTGCTTTGATGATCTCCCACAGAGGTTTTGTTTTGCTCCTGGTGACAAACTAACCTTGGTGCAAAGTTCCAGAAATTAGTGATACACATCTGCAGAGCCTGAATTATAGATTTTGCCAATGTTCAAAAAGAAAAAGGCAGAAGCAGATTATATACACAAGGAACGAGCAGCTTTCTACCTTGGTCTTAACTTGAGGGTTGAAACCAGACTGGCTGGCTAATCCAAGATTCACTAGATTTTCCTAGAGCCACTTTTATGAAGAGGACAAAAAAATAAATTCAATCAAGTGTAATGGAACTTGTTTTTATCACTCAATTGCCTAGAAATTACCAGGTACATTCATACTACTGTTGGAAACCTATTATCATTAACAACCATATTGATTTCCATTTACAAAGATGTCTTTGAAAGAGATAATTGCCCAGTTTGACTAGACAATTCCCTTTTAACAACGCATAGAAATCTGTGGCATTACGACCCTCTACTCAACAGCTTGTTCTCTACCTATGCTATGAGTGAAAGACATGGTAAAGGAGCACTCGCTCTTTTTGTATTTTATGATTTATGGCATAATTCATGCGACAGCAGTGCTTTTTCCTTTACTGCCCTCCCAGCGTGACTTATATCTGACTTGGAAGAACGGTATGTAATATTTCTCTCTGCTCAAGCTGTGTGTAAACTACATCCATTAAAACATCAAGTGTCGCTATGTTTGTTAAGATGACAACCAACTAATGGTTCTGATTTTGTGATGTACACTTCACTTGAAAAAGGGACTGTTGGTATTGTTCTGCTAGTCCTTCAAAGAGGAGGCTGTGATCTCTGAGGTGCGATGCTGAAGGGGAAAACTTTGCGTAACCTATGAGTCCCATTCAGGTTTCATCAAAAGGTTGGAACAAATGGCATCATTCTGCCATGAGTCCAGCTGCACGATGGAGCAGACGTCCAAAGAGGAGCAGGGCTGGTCAGGGGTGCTGATCACACACAAAAAAAGAAAAAGCTGTTGCTGATCTTGTGCCTACTGCCTAGTCCCCAGATCACTGAGTTCTGAACTACTTGAGGATGGAAGGGCAGCTACCAGGAGAAGATTTGACCTCACTACGCCAAGTCAGCGGACAGGATCCTTCCTTCTAGAAGCAAGTTTTAAAGAAATTACAGATCTCCCTGTGACTACCTCTCTTCTAGAAATAAAACTTCTGATGTATAAATGTGAAAGCACAGACCAGCAACAGCGTCACAATCTTCAACAAGGATAATTTGCCAGCAACTCCTAGACTCTAATTTGAGAAGGAAATAATATATTTAAATTACATTGCAGATTCAACAGTTCATAACAGATTTCTCCCAATTACTATGAGAAAAAGCTTTTCTCTTAGTTCTTTTATAATGTTTATTTGCCTTTTAACTAGTTTTCCTGCAGGCAGACACTATAAAGGCATAAAGGCAAATTTTTATACTGCACCATCTTAAAAGCTGTGTGCCTGCAGCTACCTTAATGTTATTCTTTATTGAAGCCAGCACCATCAAATTTATCCTTTTATCATTCATAATCTTCAAATAGCTGATACAACTGCACTAAGATCCAAACACATTTATTTCCAATGCATCCGGGATCGAGCCATTTATTTTGCTTGACTGCTGACAGTCCTACACAGTAATAGAAAACATTTTTGATTAGCTGAGCTAAAGCACCCTTCTAGCAAATGAACTCTTGATGAGGGTGTCATTTTCTATCGTTCACTGAATTTGTTGGAGTTCTCAATATTTAAAGTTGCTTAGATTGATAGTTCATTTGGGCTGGAATTTTATTCTTTATACCTATTTGTAGTACAGTTTATAAATTATTACTTTCATCCTGAATGGAACACCTGGAATGGGGTAATAGAAATATTTCAGTTGTTGTAGATGTAAGGATTTACCTTATCTGCTTCTCTGTCCAATATGGAGTCAGAAAGATCTTACTCTTTAGGGTTTCTGGGATTATATTTTTCATTATTTTAAGCCAAGATCTTGACTTCTGCTCTTCTTCTGTGTAAAATTCCCTACTCATCCTCCTGTCCATTAGAGCCATTCAAAACATACTTACTTACTGCCCACACCATCACCTGCGCTGATCCTCTCTGGTTATGTGACACAAACCAAGCATTCTTCCCGGCTTTTTTTCTCCTACTGGAATTACATCAGACTTATGATGATGTCAGAGGACAAAGTTGGACATTTCCTAATGACTACACAGAGAATCAATAAAAACCTAAAACTACATTTCCCAAATAATTCTATAAAAGCACCTTTTCTGTTCTAAAAGTCCATTTTGGCTAAACACACCCTACAAATATTTGGCCTTACCCTCTCGTAACAGCTCAACACCGAGGTCTGTATTGTCATCAGTCTGTACTGCAACCTTTAGACTTATTCAGGAAGGTTTGTACAGTATAACGGGGGTAGGCCAGTGGGTTGTGCGGCAACAGAAGGCAAAAGTAACCCTATGTGATTTCAACTTAAAGGCAAACTCAGCCACAAGTGAAGAGTACTGTAGTGTCATTATCCTATGCAAAATGTGCATGTAAATGTGGAGGTGATTCCCCCTATGGTTAGCTAAGCACAGGCGCACCTCCACCTTTATATTCTTTACGGAGAGTTCAGAAAGCTTCTCCTCCTCTCCCCCATCCCTTCCCTTCATGTCAACCATGGGCCTTTCTGCACTGGCAATTCCCTGAAACCACCACCCACTTCCAGTGCCCAGTTTGAACAGGAACACACTTTTCCCCTTCCCTCAGAGAAAAGGGAACATTTCAAACACAAAGCAGCACAGATATCCCAAAATCCCTCTGAGAAACTCATGGCCTCTCCCCAGTTCTGTTCATCTTTCATGCTCTCCCTGCCAAATGCCGTCAGTGAGCCCAAGAAGCAGGGACCACACGCTTGGGGGCTGCTGGTGCATGGTCCTCAACTGAGGTTCCTGGACAGTGGCCCACCATAGAGAACAATGGAAGGGGAGATGACATTTGTGATTAAGGAATATTTCAGTTTCCCTCTGACATGTATTTGTCCACAGTCGCCTTTTCTTGGTCGTGAATGCTATTCTAAACATCAGCTCTTTGTTGCATTAAATGCCTGTCCATTCCCAGCCCTAGCAAGCTCCTGCAAAGTTTTGCTTCCAAGGCAGAGCACAGGTTCTGTAAAAGGAATGGAAACGAAGAGCAGATTTGGGGGGCAGGGATGCAGGAGAGAATAGGGAGAGGTGTTCCCTACAGTAAACAGTTCATATAGATACACTTCTGTGCTTTTCTATCTATAACATGATAGCAATGCTTTGGGGAGCACTAAGAAGATCACTGTTAAAAACGGATTAGGAGCAACATCACTTTTCTTTGCTGGGTCATGCTTTAAATATGCTAAATAAAAATCAATTCATTTTGCAATCAATGGAGAGTTAAATCACAAAATATCTTTTTATCATTTCTTCGTCAGGAATACTTCTGTGTCACCAAAACATTACAGCATACATTCAAAGTTAGCAAACAAAACCTGTCATTTTTAATGAACGTTGTGCTAAGATTGCTTTTTAGCAGGGCAAAATCACCAAGATAAAGACACTGTTACTGTTGTGGCAGCCACGGTATAAACGAGAGATTCCTTTCACATTGACTTTTACAGTCATGGGTAAGTGACAGAGAATCATTTAGCCTTTTAAATGCCAGCTTTCTTAAAATCTGAACTGGGGTAGTTGTTTTCTCTGGGCCATGTTTGAATCCCACTGCAATAAAGCCACGTTTAGAATTAGCTACCAACATGTCTGTCATTAGGCTAACTCTTTTCTCTCAAGAGGAGTTAGAAAAACTTCCCATATTGCAATAGTGCAACCTTATCAGCGAAGCTAATTCTTACTAAGCTGCTATTGTTACTGTCTGAAATCCATTAATACCACCATTTAAATACAACATACCTTATTTTTGCATTTTAAAATGCTGCTTTAGAGAATTTATTAAGTTATAATCAAATGAGAATCTAGCCCAGGCTATAGAATATACCATCTGACAGCAAAATGGCACAGACTAGAAACATACTAATTTATCTTTCTAGTCTGTAGGAGAAAGATTTCACCTCTTTTAATTGTCTTACATTAAAACAAAACAAACAAACAAAAATCGCTCAGCTTAATCTTCTTGTGGCAAGGAATCACCTTAGACATAGATACAAATCAGTGTTACCTTCTCAATCTATTTTCATCGCCCAGGACAGACAGTCTATTGGCAAGAGGCAGATTTAGCACAGGAGGGACTCGCAGACACCCCACTATTGTATAATCACGCAGAAGCAGATGCAGTGGCTTCAGCTCAAATTGCTTATTTGTGGAAGCAATTAGAACTAAGAGCAGAACAAGGCAGTTGGTAGATGCATTTATGTAATAATTCAGGGGTGATGGATGCAAAAACACAGGAAGGACATTTGCTGCGAAAGTTACTTGACTTGATGTCTCAAGACTGACAAAACCAAGTAATTAGACATACACAGAAAGAAGCCATGCTGGAATAAACGCTGAAAGCAGAGGGCTTATAGACGCCGCAAGCCAAAGACTCTTCCACCAGTGTGTGTGAACATTTGTACACACAGGCCTGTCTGTGTAATACCACCAAGATTTGAGAGGGCAAAGGAAGGGGGTGTGAAGAAGGGAAATGCCAAACATACTTCTTGGTCCTTTCTGGCTCTGCCAGCGCCTCTGGCTCGGAAATACTGTGAAACACGGAACTGACTCAGCAGGTTTCAGACTTTGCACCTCAAGCATAAACACCCTCACACAGGCACGGTCCTAAAGGCCCACGCAATTCCTCCAAAAAGACAGAATAAACATAGCAATAAAACAATTCTTGCTAGCAGGACAGGGGAACATATGCTTGGAGGACAATGACAGCTCCTCCAACTCCAATCCTGTGCTGTCACAGACAACTGCATCCTCTCCATCAGCTTACCAAGTTCTGTCTTGTACCTAGTTTGACTTTTTTTGCCTCTTTAAAAGCCAGCTTCAACATCTCATCCTTTCAGTAATTAGAAACCTTATTTTGAATTCCATCTAAATTTATGCACGATCAATGTAGATCTATTTGGCATAAGCCTTACTCTTTCTTTAGTAAGTAATGGTCCTGAAGTCCCATTTCATTTCCTCTTGGAGTTCACCACTATAGTATTTTATACCAAAAGCGATGCTATGCCATTCTCTGCCTTCAAATTAAAGAAAACGTATTGGCAGAAAACTCTTTGACCACCAACTCTAAAAGGGTTGGAAGCGCAGTATGTCTTAAAAGACCAGCACATGAAAAACAAAGATTACTGATGGATGCCATATTGACTTTGAATCAGCCTGTGAAGCATTCATTGTGGCCAGGAAAACGTTTTCAAAGAGCCAATTTTGGCAGCAAGGGCAGGCTCCCAGCTGGCAGCGAGGTTGCTCCATATCTGTTAAGAAGCAGTACCCTGTTTCCTATTACTTGGAAATTGTTGGAATTGCTCCACAGTTTCTCCAGGTAGCTATTTTTCTGTACTATCGATACTTATTAGTTATAAAAGAAGGACCATATTCCAAAAAACACCTTGTCACAATATGTTTGTTTGTTATTCAAGTAAATATAGTAGGTGGAATTTAAAAAAAAGTTTAGGGCTTTTTATTGACTGATTAATTTATCAGTAAGTCTAGTGGTATTTCTACTTAGTGCACATGCATAAATATATATGTTATACTTCTGTGTGAAGTAAAATGTAGTTTTGCTATATGAGTGTATGCTTACATCTTTACAACAGAATAACAAAATACACCTCTGTGAAAACCTTTTCATAAGCAAAATCTTTAATGAAAGTCCTTTGGCTTGTGACTAGATTCTTTTTCCTTTCCCTTATTTCATCTTGAAGCAGCTGTTTTATAAATAAATGTTACAGCAGACAAATATAAAAGTTTTAATATTATTCTAGTGCTTTTAAAATTACAGCCTAATTTAAATAAAAAGAAAACTGTTGATTTAAAAGATGGTGGTTATATATAAAACACAGAACCAATAAAAGACCTTGAAAAGTAATGCTAAGAAGGGCATAAAATAACCGTACTGCTTTTTTCCTCTTTTCTTCATAACAGGGAGAAGACCATGTTATCATCAATATTATTGCCTATCATCATCATTAAAAAGCCATGAGAATAGCTCTGGAATTCACAAGATTAAAAAACAAAACCACCCTGCTCTTTAGGGTTTGTACCATACACATTTCCAAAGATTTATAATTGTGGGATTCCTAAACATATGAGTTGGGTTCTTGCGTAGATGCTTGTCTCCAGGAATTGTGCCATCAGGAGAAAAAGCACCAAATGTAGTATTTTTAAGAAATTACAGGAGCTTGCTGGCAAGCGCTGTGACTCTTGCTATTTTATCATGAATCTTAAAGTGGTTTTTTTTAATGGCCTAGTTCTCAGCACAAAACAGTGCCTGCAAATGGAAATACTTTCAATATGCAAAAAGAAAGAACTAGCTGTTGGTCTACAACGGTAGGCTGGCTAGCGCCCAGAATAACACTTCTAATGGTGTGTGGTTTAAATGTGTGGTTAAAAAATTCTTCACCATCATGTGAAATGAGATTTCTGGCCCATCCTGAACCCTTCATCTTATACCATCTGCTCTACCTCTCCTCTCTGCTCCACGTGCTCTCGTGACGGCAGCTCTGCCCCCACCTTCGAACTCCAGTGAGGCAGAAGAGATGCGTGCTGCTGAACATCGGGCAAGTGCACTTTTTTCTTCTCCAGCTCTTTCATTATATCTCTCACTTTCCTAACACTGTAGTAAAGGTAGAAATACAGTCAAATACAAGCCATTCATCACCCAGAGTCTGCACAGAAACAGTGCTGGAAATTAAGCAGTAAAAAAGAATACACGCTTTTTTAACAGAGGCGAGCAGCAGAAGTCCATCAGAAAATGGAAAAACCATTGAGAATTATCACAGCTTCAGAATCTGAAAAATTCAAAGCAACCAAAGGGAAAAAAGGAAATAGCCTGGGGAGTATGTCTGCAGGTTCGTTACACCTCATTCAAGCAACTAAGCCAGCCTCACGTGGGTTTAGAAAAGGGAAGTACACCTTGGATGTAAAGACCGTTCAGAGCAAAATGCAGTTCTGCATTAGGATTAGATTTCATGCAGCATTCACATCTCAGCGTAACCTGGAGGTGAAACAGTGGCAGACGACAGAAACAGATGGGGCAAGGAAGAGCAGTAAAAGAGGAAGAGCTGTATCCCATGTAACCAGTGTGCTGCTGTCAGTCTCTGGCTGCCTCACCATTAATTTCGCAGATCTCAGCTAGGATGAGACTTTTCTATAATTCCAAGTATGTTTTACCTTTTCTATAAATTAAAAAAATTAAAGCTAATACCAAAAAGCAAACCATTTATATAGCAATATTTTAATTTTACTTTTCCCTACTTTGAGAGATTCTCAGCACTGAGGCTTTCAAAGTAATATCAAAGAGTATTATGACGATAGAAGCAAAATCATGGGCTTCACTGTAGAAAAATTAAGTCAACTAAGCACCTGAAAACTGAACTGAATGCCGAGATACTAAACTGTACAATGAATGGAACAGAGTAAAAGCAGGTTGCTACACAATTTTAAATACCATGATGAGGTACATTTGCAAAAGAAACAAATTAAGGCCATTTCTGCTAACATCAATGACTTCAGTTCCACAGGAACTACTCAGAGAAGTTGCTCATCCACGTTCACCAAGACTAATCAGTATATCTCTAATATATCTAGAGGACACCATGGAGAATGTCATTTAGAAGACAGACGTGCAAGAAGGGAAAACGGAGGAGGGGGGAGCCAGTACTGGAGTCGCTGTCCTTGTGAGAGAAGGAGGGGGAGCAGGGTCAGGCAACAAAGAGTAACATAGAGTGGTCACCACCCCCAGGATCTGAAGTCTGGAGCGTCTGAATAAAGAATGTACTACATTGATACTGTGGGGGAAACACTAAAGCACTTATCAGCCAAAGTCTTACAACCAGCTTCCTTATCACTTCTGGTTGTACAGCAAGGTGTTAACAAGACCATACTCCACACAGTCCTGTGTGGCCTGGTACCTGATCATTTTCCATTGCAAAAACTATTTTACTCGGAATATTCTCCACAAATGCTTGAAGCAGCTCGTTCACTTCAGCTCAATCCCTTCCCCGTGGTCAGCAGCTCACCAAAGCTCTAGTTTAACAACAGCAAAAGATGGTCCAGGTCACTGTTCATTTTGTACAACTCTTTTCAGTATTGTTGACAAAACAACTCTGATTCTAATGCTACTGACTGCAACCAAATGTAATGAATTCATTACAGATTTCATTTCATAAATAACCATTATGCTCTTGCATTATTAGATGCTTTTAGAAGTAATAAATCAATTAATAAACAGAGCAAGTCGCTTTTCTTTTTCAGTGCTGATGAGGTACAAATTCTGTTAATTTTAGATGTCAAAGTCTATCATTAAACTAGTAGGCATACTCTGCATAATAAATACGCAACCATCACCCTTAATTCCAGTTTAATGTTTGCGCTATGACACTGCGTTTATATTTGGAAAAAAAAAAAGGTTGAAAATTATCCCTGCTGTGACCAGTTATCCTGAAAGAAAGGAGAAAAAAAAGCAACTTGTTATCAGATTGTTTTTATTTCATTCTTTATGTTTTAATAATTCTACTTTCTTCTTCTGTATGAATCTTTTTGTTCTTCACTGGAGTGTTCTGATGGGAAATCACAGAACATATAAATTGGCCAAAAAATTGTAAGCAAGTTGTTAGAAAAATTGGTAAGAAGAGCAATAAATATGCAATTTAATTACAATGTATGCGTAACTATGAAACAACTGCAATGCTTTATTCTGTCTGGAAATGTTGATTTGCAAACACTGGGGTAGGTAACATGGTTCTAGAAGGACATTTATATCCCATAGCAAAATGGAAGTTCACATTCTAGCAACATGAAGCACTTTTTTCTTTGGGATCAGAGAAAGAAAAACTGTAACCCAAACACTTAAAACTGGAGGGAAAATAAGCAGGGTTTGCCTTTTTAGAGGTATGCCCAGAAAGCTTGAAACAGCCCATGCTGGGAGGAAACTGCTGCAAAACAGCATCACCAGCTTATACCAAACTATTTATGTTTGAGCCACTTTTTCTCTGCATAGGTTTCTATATTTATTTCAGACAAGTATTTTCGTATTCTCAAAGAGCTGAGGTTTGACTTGGCTGTTAAGCTTATTCCTCTATACCGAAGAATACGTTTCTCTATCAAAGACTTACAAAAATCACCTCAAAAAAGTTGATACCTATCTGCAGCATGCTTAGCTTCCCAGCATAAGGTAATACAAGCAGAAATCTAATCCGATGCTTTTGTTTCTGAAACCCTCAATGCAAACAAGAGAAACATGGGAAATAAATTTGCCCATCATGAACATTTTATGATCATTTGAATTTTGTGTCATGTTACAGGCCATATACTTTTCAGAATTGGACAAATTAAATATGCCAGATATGTTAAAAAATATTGTTAAAAAATATAAGTAGCCCAGAATTAATTTGGGGAAGTAGGGAAATAAAATTTTTCATTTAGAAGACATAATAATGAGTATGTTTGGAAAAAAAACCCTGTAACTTGAAATCATTTTTTTGTAGTTTCAGAAGATGTTCCCCATTAGTAATTTCCTTTAAAATTTCTGCCATGCTCCTCGTAAGATTTACGGAAGGAGTCTGGCTTGCTGGGGTTTTAGGACAAAAGGGAGAATAACTAATATACGTAGCACTGTCTTGCGCTTCTAAGTGCTAACGTTAGTATTAAGCTTTATTTTTAAGAGTTACTTTTCCAAACTGGCTAGCTCTGTAATTTTACTGACTGAAAAATAATTGAAACTGGTGGAAGGACACTTTTTTCCCCTCCTTCCAAATTCTTTCTTTTTTTCAGCATTTCTGGTTGTTTGTCTGTTTTCTATTACAAGATAATTCTCAAAAGGACGTTTTCAGCTAGAAATATTTTTTTTCCTTTGAAAACTTCCAAGGAGATAAGTAACTTTTTTGGTCATTTTCAGTATTGAATCTATGAAGAAAATGCTAGGTTATAGATGCGACTTCTCTCACAGCTCAGACCAAGTCTGATTTCTGATATCTGCTGATAAAGCACTAACTTCCCAGAAGATACCACTGCTTAACATTACACTGTTCATAATCTCACAGATACTCAGTGCTAATTAAACTTTCAGTTTAGTGAATGGTTACCTTAAAGTAAAATATGTTTCCAATTTAAAAAAATAAGTAATAAATGAAAGGTATGCGTTGAAGGAGGTAGAACGTCTGTACACTTAAGTTCTTGCTATATGCTCTTCACTACACATCATTCAAAAAAGCATAATGTTGCCCTAAGCAAAATGATGTGGAGTCATAAATAAAGGTCACTGCAATGGTGGCTGAGCCACCTTGTCTCTCCATCAAGGAGGATTGCAGATCCACTGCAAGGAGGAGAGGTGGTCGACTCAGGTCCTGCCGGTAAGAAGCACACAGGTAGCATGATCCGGGGAAAACATATGGTTTTCCATTGCTACCACTATGGATGAACTGCCAAAAGTGCACGTAGCTCCTATGCGTGCAGTAAGTAGAGCCAAATGGCTGCTAAGCATGATCACTATTGACCATACTTTTGTGTCAAAAGCAAAACTTTAAACACAGGTAAATGTATTCACCATGGATAAGAAAATGCTTAACAGCAGCAAGGAAACAAATATTTTCTCTACATTGACCATCTCACGTATTTCATCGCCATGCCATGGAAACTGAAGTCCACATCTTCGGTATAATTTTAATTCTCTGCAAATACCATTCTGAATGGTATACAGCTGTGATATTCCCACTTCAGACTTCATATATACAAAATGAGTTACATTGGCTGCCATCATATTGTTAAAAATAGAAAAGGGAAAGAACTGCCCAACCATTTATTCCATTTCTAAGCCAAGGAAAGGTTTTTGTTTGTTGGGTTTGGGCTTTTTTTTTACAGTATATACTTCAATGATCTGCCCAGAATAGATGGGCACTGTGATTTACATTTCTTTTGTGGTACTTTTTAATGAACTAATTAATTCTACCATTAATGACCTAGATAGTGCTTGAAATTCTTGCTACAGGAAATAATTTGCATAAAATGGTAAAACAAGAGAATTCTTTTTCTTGTTGAACCTGCACTGAAATATGGCACAGAAGAAAATCTTATCATCTAGCATTTTGCAGAGGAACATCTACCCATCTAGGAAATAATTCAGACCACACAAAGTAACAAGCAAAAGTGCTTGTCCCCTGCCAGTACTGCTATTTGTGAAAAAGCAAACTGGGAGAAGCCCAATAGTTGAAATCTGCTGGTTTTGAACCACCCACTCATTGCTATTCACAGAATTACCAGCCAATATGTGAATTTCTATTTCTCATTCCTCCCTGGAACTCATCTCTGGGCTGAATCACAACCACATGAAAGATGACTTTTCCAAGGCAGCAGCATTTCAAAGTTTAGTGTGTGCATCAAATGTTGCTTGCTTAGTTTGATCACATTGCTTTTACTGAACACTCTCTGAATTACTGCAAGCAACACCCAACCCTCTCTGCTGTCCCTATAGTCGGTGGATTCTCTGCAAACCACCTCATGATGAAAAAAGTAGAAAGGGTTTAGTTAAAAGGTACTTTTCAGGAAGTTTGTCAGCCTTCCTCAGCTATAGCAAACAAATCTCATTCCATACATTTGCTTCATGGGCAAAACCAGCCACAGTCTCAACCATGTCATGAAAAAGATACTGGTTATGATGGTTTTCAAGGCAATAGTGAAAATGCTTTTTAACTGGAAAAGCAATTCCAATATTTTAAAAGAAAAATCCAAATGTTCCAGAAGTGAAGAAGGACTACAAGAAATTCTTCTGAAATATAAAGCAAGGTCTCTGCTTTGACATACCTACTCACACGTCCCACACAGACACTTCATCCTTCTATGGAGAGTTAGGAAAAGAATGACTGAAGGTCAGTCAGCATAATCGAAAACCAGATTACAATATCCCTCTGTCTTTTTGCCCTTTTAAAGATCCTAGGCACTACTGTAAAGTACTATTAGGCCTACAGTTGTACTAGCTATGTTTTGGGTTTAAAATCAAGAAGTAAATTAATAAAAACATAAATCTGAAAACAACAGCAGGCTCCACAATTATTCCCTGCTATCCCGCTGACGCACAGATTATTTGTTTTTAATTTCCACCCAGTGAGCTCAAAGCAGTACGCTTTTCCAGAATTTCTTACAAGCACGTCCAGCTTTCGTGCCGCTTGCTTCTCTGAGCAGCTTTGCATTACCATCTCTTGTTTTTCAAAATGCCTCTGCTGTGTGAAAAATAAATAGCTTCCCTCCTCTACAGCGCTATTCACTTAACATTGTGGTGTTAAATAAATATTAATATAAGACGAGACTCAGGCTCTTTTATTAGTAGTAAGTGGTACCTTACTCTGCAAATATTTCCATTCTCTTTAACAGACCAAAGTATTACTCTGCAGAAGTAAAGGAGGCTGAGCCTGGCCCAGCCCAGCAGCACCATTCACTCCTCTTCCTCCACAGCTCAACTCAGTCTACTCGGGCTCAAACACAGAAACCCTGCTGCCTCCAGGGAGGAGAGCAGAAGATGGAGACAGCCCTGCAAGACCCCACACTCAGCTCCAGAGCACGCTGACATCCAAACACATGAACTCCTTCCACCACACCGCAACGCCAGGCAGCCCCCTTCCGTCTCTTTTCCTCTCAGGGAAGTGCACATGAGTGAGACCAGGGCACAGCAGGCTGGGCCAGAGCCTCCAAAATACAGCTGGCGTCTAAGCTGAACCCGCTGAACACTCAGGCGCAGGAACAGCCTGTCATGAACATGCACATTCATGTACTTGTACCTTTTTTTTCCTCTTGGGTTACAAGAACAGAAATCTAACTCCCTTGCTTTTTGAAAAGGGGACAAAATATAATTTGGAGTTATCTGGGCTTGCAGCCACTCACCCATCTAACCAATTTACCTTGCTGCATGTTGTCAGTTTGTAAAATATTCCCCTCGATTCAAAGACTTGTCTAATCTCTCCAGTTTTACTTTGTGGTACTTAGAATAAAACACCAAACATTATGCTGCCTCGTGCCATTTCTCCACAGTACAAAGCGTTAAAAGCTGCAGCTTCTTTTGCTCTTGTTTTCTGCTGATTGAGGTTTTTTTTCTTTCTTGACTCCTGTTTGTTATTTGTATTTTAATGTATACTGGATTGAAAGACTTTAGTTTTTAAAAGAAAATGTTTAAATGTATTTAATTGTATGCCACATTCTATCCATTTCATATACTGAATTTCTATTGAGCTTCCTTCAGTTTGTCTTCCTACATCTTTCTAATAGCAAGATGCCAGCAACTAAAAGCAATAATTTTAATAATTTTAATAATTTTTAATTAAGTTCAGCATGTACACAAGTTACATATAAAAAAGCATATAATTTTCATCTCTGTATTCCCCATCTAGCACTATTTCCAGATTTTCCTCACCATTTTTATTACACTAACTGCTCTAGAGTTTGCTGAGCACTTTTTTTTTTTTTTAAATGGGGGGGGGTCTGGCTTGCGGCTTTAAGCTTTTTGATATGCCACATCATTGAAGAAACTCTAAAAGTATAAAGTGTGATTTGTCTTCATTCTACTTCTTCCAGGTTTTGTGGAAATCATCTAGATGCCAGCTGGCTTGAGATGTGCACTGATGTACCTATAGAGCACAACCATTTCCCTACACATATGTAGAGTATTTTTCCTCTCAAACAGATTTCTCACACTTTTCGCCATTACAAAGAAAGCTGAGCAATAACAGCTTAACAAACCACTCGTTATCGATCCCCATATCATTTTCTCAAATGTTCAGCCTCCCTGTACCTCCATAACGTTCTAAATGGATAAAGTCTGTTGAGAGTCACTAAATAAAAAATTCTCACTACCCTCCTTATGTTCGTTATTGCTATCTAAAACATAATTAAGCATCAGAACAGTTGCTTTGCTGTGGAAAAGATGGCATCATTTTCCTATTTCACCTGTTTGTAAACTGAGTCAGAGAAAGGTCAGTCAACATTTCCAAAGTGATCTCTGTTTCGACCAAGTCCATTTTAGACCTCTGATTCAAGACAGGCATGGCAGGAGCTGCAGAAATGTCCAGTTTCTCTGATAACCAGGTTCAAAATATCTCCAGCCAGACAATCAAAGATTTGGTCACCCCAAAATCAGAAGTATCTGGCCATGAGTGTTCAGGTAATCTCTATGGACACCACTACCACAGTAGGTAGGAGCCAAATAATGTATTCAGCTGCACAGAATTTCAGATTTATCGATAAAATTGATCTATCAGAGTTAATTAATACTGCAGAGCCACAGACAAGTTTTGATGATTCTGCAGGTTAGCTATAAAAAGAGATTAAAGCTAAGCGAAGGGCCTGATGACGTCCTTGTGGTTTCTGAAGCTGACAGTTTGTACCTAAGAAGACTAAATTGCCTTGTGTCCATATTTGTCTGTATTTTTGGGTAGTATTGTAGTCTTAGAAATAAAAAAAAAAAAAGATAAGATTTAAGCTGGAGGCTCTTTGTGCTTTATTTTTAACTTTCTAATAAGCAGTCAGACTGAAACTTTAATAAGAGTTAAGCTGATGATTAGCCTGAGCCCTTAGTTAACCGTTAAATCAGTCAGAAAAGGTATGAATACAAACCAGAAGCAGCAAAACCCAAAACTCTTGTACTGAGAGCTGCATAAAGGCTGCAGGGAGAACAACTTCTTCATAGTGAAACCTCTTTTCATATAGACCCTGTGCATCCTGGATTTTGGCTAGAAGATGGTGTCCCACTGCTGGCATGGAACCAGCCGGCGCTGCCAGTCTGACCTGGCTCCCGCTGTGGAACAGGCGCAGGTCCGAGGACCAGGAGTGCTGCTAGGCACAGCAAGGACTGGGGGAGATGATTAAGTTCTCCAAAAGAGGAAAAAACCGTTATCTACCTTGCATGGTACAAACTCAAAAAATGCTGTTTTATCATGGAAGTAAGCTCCTGAAAACATCCTCAAAAGATCTCCTTTGAGTCAACCAAAATGCTTCATTTCATTCTCCAGGGTTTTTTCTACTTATATTGTTTTGTGCTTCCAAATTAAACCATTATGAAATGAAACACCTGACTTTGATAATGTGAAGACAATTTTACATCATCGTTTTTTCTCATCATGCTTTATTAGTCAAATTCAGCATGAAGCTGTGAATGACAATTAGTCTCACACCTACCTTGGGGTTAGGGGAAAGGAAGAGAAGAGAGGGAAGGAGCAGAATAAGGAAAGCACAAAGGGGTCTACAGGGTGCTATAAAATCATTAGTGTCACAGTAGAGGACAGGGAACAGTTGTTCACCCTCTCTTTTCCGATAAAAGAATTAAGGGGTATCAAATGATATTAGCAGGTTCAAAACAAGAAAGGCAGCTCTTCTCACGCAGCTGGCTACTAACCTTCAGATCTCCTTGTCATGGGCCTTATAAATTTTTTAATTGTAGCTTTAAGGAGATTCAAAAGGTGCCAGGACAAAGTCATAGAAGAAAACCACACAGAGGGTTATGAAATACCGGCAAACTGCTTCTGATCCTTTTCCCTAATTGGTTGGATGCCAGGAGATTATCCCAAAGAGTACTGTGACATTTTCATCCCACAATTGTGCTGTCCCTTAGGCAGTACTGCTGGACACTGTCCAACACTGGACACCCAGTTAGATGGACCTCTGTGAGGAGCAATCTCTTTATGCTTGCACCTGTGCTCCTAAAGAGGTTGAGTAAGTATTTGTTGTAAGATACCAACCCAGCTATGTTGTAAGACACCAACCCAGCTAGAGCCACATAACTGTGTATTCCACAGTTACCATCCTGGACCACGCTCACTCATTTTTCTGTTTTACATGACTGATAGAAAAGCAGAGAACTCACTTTTATCTTCACCAAGTAATTTCACCGGCTTTGCAAAACTGCATTTCCCCTCAAATGAAGGTGATTTAGAAACCACAGCATTCAAGTATATTCTCAAAAGATGTGCTGGTAAAAATGCAAGCACAAGCACTCTCATTTATCAGGACAAACTGAAAGATGGCATGCACAGTTCTGGAGCACAACTGCACCAAAGCCATGCATGCTAATGCTTGCAGGCAGAAATGAATACAGAGTAACCCTGGAGCTGCCCCTGCCACCAAGTGTGAATTATAACATTGTAAGTCAGGTTTTCATCAGGTCCAAGTCTGTGTATCTTTAAAAGTTTTGCACTTATTGTGTTCACAAACAATTTACTTTGTTTAACTATTACATCAGAAATTCAGCAGACTGACAATATACTTTGGACTTAATAAGGAAGAGTACGCATTTCCTAAGAACTTGGTAAAAGCTTTTAAAAAAGGTAACTAATATAAAAACCAGACACATCAGTTTCAGCAACAGCGTAAATTAAAAATTCCATAGAGTCTCAGTAAGGAAAGAAAGAGAAAGGAACCCAAAGTCAGGGATTTAGACTTAACAGACTTTATCTTGGCATGTAAAATGGCTCCTATCATGTTGTTCTGCAATCTTGAAATTCTAATACGACAATACAAACCCTAGACAAGAGCTGGAAGTAGACAGCAAATGTCCCTGCAAGCTCTTTGGACTTCACTCCAAACCTACTCCTGCAAAGGAGCAGAAGCCAGAAAGAGATGTGATTTATTTATTTTTAACAGTTTGCAGATCTATTAATTCTTACTAAGCAAACATATGACCTGAAAAGCTATGGGCAGTCTCCTAGACTTTATCAAAATCCTTCCTTGCTTCATTGGTTATAGGCAATGCACTGCCATCATACAAAGATCTGAGAGGAAAGCAGAAAGGTGCTGCAACAGGCACAAAATTTATACGAGTGATTGTTATTTGCACTGATTGTTATTTGCACTACAAAAAAAGAGGCTCAACATAACAATAAATGATTGCAGGAGCATCCCATTGTGATTTTTGATAGAATAAGTCATACTTAGTATTCAATCAGATAGCTTTACAGTAATGTGAAAGAAGAATGCAACACAAAGGTGCAGAATCTCTTACTATCCAGGCTGACGCACAAGGTTAGAAAGAAAATCACATTTCTATTTTTGGTCTCTGTGACGTTAAGTACATGGGGCGCATGTAAGCCCAACAACTACCATCTACTGATTGCAAACATTTAGCAGGCATGCTGACAAACTCTTCATTGTAGCTCTGCAGAGACAATGCCATGAAGGAGACTTAGTGTGAGAAGGAAAAGCTGCCTACCTCCTCACACTGTGAGCTGGAGGCATGCCCGCTGAGCAGCCCCATCTCACCAGCTGCCTGGGTCTCACAGCTCATTCTCAGGGCAGAGAGGGCTACACGTGACATGGAGTCCTGTCAGCGTCCCAGGAAAGTGGGAAGCTGCAATGGGCTGCAGCCAGCAAGGGACTCCTGCGCAGTCTGTTCCCAGTTGCTCCCTTCTTGGACATGACTTGGGAACTTGCTGTGGGCTCCTCGCTGTCATTGTCACTAAAGATTAATGAAAAGGTCCTGAGCAACCTGCTCTAGGTGACCCTGCTTGAGCATGGGGAGGTTGAAAAGATGACCTCCAGAGGTCCCTTCCACCCACAACCAGTCTGTGATTCAGTGAACAAGTGAACTGAGAGAAGAGTCACCAAGGTATGAGTGATGCTAGACTCTCTTCTGAGAGGTACGGAGGCACCCATTTGCCAACCGGACGCACACTCTAGAGAGGTGTGCTGCTTACCAGGGGCTCGCATCAGGGATGTCACCGAGAGGCTGCCAAGCCTCGTACAGTCCACTGACTATTATCCACTGCTGCTGTTTCATGTGGGCATCAGTGACACAGCCAGGAGCAGCCTGAGGACTATCAAGAAGGACTACAGAGCCCTGGGTGCGGCGGTAAGGGACTCGGGAGCGCAGGCAGTTTTTTCATCAATCCTGTCGGTCAAAGGGAAGGGGTTTGAAAGGGCCAGTCGAATCTGGCGAGTCAACAAATGGTTACGGGACTGGTGCCACAGCCAGGGGTT
>NW_008795317.1:2339079-2342810 GCF_000699145.1 Aptenodytes forsteri | reverse complement strand
GGGGCTCTGAGCAACCTGATCTAGTTGAAGATGTCCCTGCCCACGGCAGGGGGGTTGGACTAGATGACCTTTAGAGGTCCCTTCCAACCCAAACTATTCTATGATTCTATTCCTGTATGCTGTATCTGAGCCTGTTATCATAGATGAGTTTGTAGGTACTTTCACACCCCAGAGAAAGATGGTGAGTGGAAGCTCACTATGGGAAAATCCAGCCAGCCCGTGCTCTAGTCCTGAGGGGCCCTTGGGAAACAGAGTACCACAGCTGGGTACGGCACCAACAAAACTGTCCATAGAGGTTCACAGATTGGACACCCCTCCTCTAGGTAATTAATTTTCAGTCTCACAGCAAAAATTCAAAAGAAATAAAAAGTATTTTAACATAGTGGCTGCACTGGAGACAGCAGAACTGTGTTGCTTGGGGGTCCTTTAGGGTGACAGAGCTCTGCCTCACTGTCTGAGCTGTACCCAAACCTGGCAGGAGACTTTAGTTCCAGCCAGCCCATAGAGAAACCTCTAAAGGACACACTGCCCCGCTACATCTCGAGGCCAAAGTCAAACTGCCACAACAGCACAAGGCTGCAGTGAAATTAAATTGCAGTCCCTCACTCTCTGAAACTTTACCATCAGATAAATGACATCACCACAAATTAGGCACTGTGGACGTATATAATTAAGTTAAGGTCAGTCATCTCTACATAGGGTTCTCTAGCTAAGCATAGGATTGTGATTAAAATAAGACTCAGAGCCTTCTATAATTCCAGATTTCAAATGATAGTTTTCAGTGATGTGTCACTAAAAGACACACCGATACTGTGCAAAAATGGCTACACAATGGAGGCTTACTTTGTAGGTTTCTAGTCTACTTGACTAGAAATGGCTTGCTAGAAGTGCCACTTGACTGACAGGCTCTTTTTCGGGATCTAGCTTGCAGAGAAGCCACCCCAGAAAGTGCCTAAGTACCTGGACTAGGAATCTGGTTGTCTGAGTTTAGCTCCTGAGACTGTTACAGATTTCCTGTGTGAACTTGGGAAAGTCGTTTAATGTCAAGGGATCAAAAATAAGAAAGATGTAGAGTAAAACTATTAATAAGGTTAGGCGACTTTTACGGGCAACTGGACCCTGACAGGCTTAGGAAATCCCACAAGGTACTGAACTCTTTTGTAACTTCCAACCCTTCGGACAGACAGAGATTAATTCCCCATCACTACAGCAGGAACGATGCATCCTCTGCCTTAATCTGTTTTGCTTCAGACCAGTATCTTTGACATGCTGACTGCTCTTTGCAGGTAGCAATAGGCAAGGCTGAGGGTCTCAATTTGCTAAGGACATTTTACTGTTACTGAATTGAATAATGAAATATCATCACAGCCACTGCCCTCAACCCTCAGTGAGGGCACAGGGAAGCAGGAACTTTTCAGCACCTTGCAGTAACACTCATCATTGCCCAAAACCAACTTTTTAAAATGAAGTCTGGAGTCGGAATACTGTCAGACAAGTAAATAGCCATCACTGGCGTATTTTGTGTTCTGAGCCAGATCTCATCAAGTTGGAAAACAAAATAAGCTTATTCTGGTTGGCATAGCAATGTCAATTCATCTGCTCAGGAGTAGCCTGTACCATGAGCAACACTTTGATCATCTCAGCTGTCTGACAGAGATTCTATCCCTTCCTGTCCAATGCTGAGCTTATTTACTCATCTCAATTCATTCTTAATTAGACTATAGACTGATACACAATGCACAATTTCTAATTACTGTAGACCACCAATGCAAATCCTCAGTACCTTAATCCTTTGTGATAATAGCATATACAACCTCAACTTTTCACTGAATTCCCAAGGAATGTAAAATCTTGCTCAGTTTTCCATTTTCTCCTCAGCTGCATAACTTCCAGGAGTATGTTAAAACCATTTAAGTTCTAGGGGAAAATCCTTGTAAAATCTTCTGTCCATTGGTATGGAATCACGTCGTACTGTAAAGGCAAAGCCTACTTGTGCAGGACACAAAGGTCTCTTAAGGGTGAGAAATACCAATAGAAAAAGAACCCTCACAAACCTTTCAACCTTCAGTGTGAAGTTGATAGCTCTTTCCCTGGCCTCTTCTAACAAAAATAACGCCACACGTGCAAAAAAATTAATGTAAATATATAGTGAAAAGTGAGAATACCCAATTTTCCCCCAAGGGAGGAGAGAGAGAAGGCATGTTGGTCATGCTGCCAGATGCCCTAGACAGGGGGCAGACCCTCCACTAAAAACATAATGCAAGAACCTGCCCAGAATCAGAGAAAACGAAAGGGACAGAGGAATGGCAGCATGACCCACAGCTCACTGCAAGACTCCACAGAGCTGGCAGACCAGGGAGGGGAAAAAGGCAGCAAGAGATGACAAACCTTTTTTTTTGTAGGGAAAATTACACGCAACAGTTGAATCTATCAGCTTGTTCCTGCCAAAAAGAGGGAGACGTCACTAACCTGCTTTCCACTCCAGCTCCTTTCTCACCCCTGCTTCCCAGCCACCTCTTGTCCCTTGCTGATACCCAATGGTGCTCATTAGACTGGAATTCCCATGACCCATCCTCTCTCTTTTTGCCAGGTCAGTGAACTGAACGAGCCTGCAGATGGGGTCTGAACAGGGTCAGAGTTGCCGGACACAAAGTAAGTGACAGAAGTATGCAGCCAGAAACAGGGAAGAGGAGACAGCAGGAATTCCTCCCTCTCAGCCACTGAGGTCAAGTCACCTCATACAATTTTAAGTTACTTGAAGCTACTCAAGCTTCTAGAATATAAATTGTCTTTCAAAGGAAGTCTCTCAGAGAAAGAACAACCTGAGAAGCCCTCTGTGTAACTTTTTGGATTAATGGTATGTTCCAGAACCACACACAGGAGAATGCATTTTTAGAAGATTGCAGCACTACTTGAGTGCAGGAAAACTATCCCTCTGAAAAAGCATACAGAAAATTTTCCTACAGTTATGAAATGTTATCCATTCTTCATTGTTCAATGGAGATGCAAAGCTGGTTTTTTTACTGTGAATTACTAACATCTTTATTTCTATACATACAGAAAAGCTCCATTTTTCTCAATACTCACAAAACCTGCTTAGGTATAAGATCTCATGGAAGGAGTTGCATGAATGGCTCCTTACCTTTTCCAGGGCAATAAGAATGATAATAGGTCTCCAGCACTGCAGAAATGATCACAGATAATGGAGAAGAACTGTTCTAAGGGAGGACGCAATTCAGAGAAGACTTCAAAGTGATTTTCTTGCAGTTCCCAATACTATTAAGGGGTGATAAAAAAGAAACTTGAATAAAGATAAGACAGATGAAACAAAGAGGGTGAAGATTAAAGAGCTACTAGGAATGGAAAGGACAGAAGTTAAAAGCAAAAAGAAAAGTGATTATCTAAATTTCTTAATGCACAAAGTACTGGGAGATGTATTGAAAGAAGATGTGTCAATCGTTCCAAGAGACACCACCCCTGCTGTGTTTGCTCCAAGAGCCAAACTCATTACCTGGAATTATTATTAGGAAGAGGAAAGAGCAAGTACCCACGGGCTTTCCCTTGTTCAGCTCAGGTCGACCAGTAGGTGTCACAGCAGTCAATGTTATCGTTGTACAGTAATTTCAATCCACATAGGTATCTAGTTTGAAGAAAGCTAAATTACGGTAGTTAAAATAAACCGGGTTTAATTAAAAAAAAAAAAAAAAAAAAAAAATGAAGTAGCAGTTTTT
>NW_008795317.1:2324959-2338798 GCF_000699145.1 Aptenodytes forsteri | reverse complement strand
AAAAAAAAAAAAAAAAAAAAAAAAAAAAAAAAAAAAGAAGAAGAAGTCATTAGTCTTTTCTATGACTTTCTATCAGATATTTCAAGTATCCTTAAAGAGTCTGGAAAGAAAGCAAACCAAACAGATTGCCAAACATGTCAGCAAATACCACCGCTCTTACACCTGCACTTAGGGCTTTAGTGAGGCATTAAATACTCTGTGCTGGCACAGGTAAAAAGAACAGAGATGCTTACTGCCCCCTCCCCAGTTGTATTAGCCAGCCTAACCGGCATGCAGGGCTGAGGTTTGTTCCCAGACATGCTGGGTCTGTGAACTACAGCTAGCAAACGTCAGGCTGTCATAATACAAACGTAAAGCCAGAGCAGTACGAGTCGCAGAAGGAAGAGAATTTCAAAGCAATTTTTAAAATTCTGTACTTCAAAAGAAATGGAAAACAAACACATCTGAGTGAGCCTCTTGGGTCTAGCTTCTTTTTTCCTGGTGCATATGCTCCAGCAGCAAAACTTTGGGCTGAATGTTTTCCTACCCATCCCCAGCACTAAGGGAAGCAGATGGGCTCTAATCATGCTCCGATATAGCAAAGAAGAAGAAAAGCATATGATGGCATCCCCCATCATGAGTCTGCCTTTATGCTTGCCAGTCAGCTGTGCACATATAAAGCGATCATGACTTTGTTTGGCATTTCCTCTGGAACATATGGTGATTTACTATGCAGTTTCCAGCATGTATTGACACTGTTTTGAATTGCACTTAAATCCTTCTCTACTACACGCACAAACATAAATACATGTGTTTTGTGTTTAGGAGCATGTCTACCTGATAGCAGAAGAGTCCTGCCAATACAGCAGCTGCTGAAAGCCCTCCTGTCCCCAGTGCTCAGAGGTTTAAGTGGGAGGAAATGGCTTTGTATTTCAGGGGAGACCATGGCAACTTGCTACAAAGCAAGATAGCTTTAAACAGACCACCTGTGCCCAGAGGACCCCCACTGCTTGGCTGAGCACAACACGGTTTATGTTTATCAGCATCCAATCCTGCTCTATCCCTCTGTGCCTAGTCCCACTGAGTAGTGGGTTGCATAATGATCCAAAAATAGATCACTAGAATATGAAAATTATTAGACATACTTAATAATAAACCCTGCAGCTACAACATTTTTCATAGCAGGCAATTGGCTGGCAGGTTACACAATTTAACATCCAAGATGTGAGTCAGAGCAAGAAAGAGGGAAGTTATAAGCACATCAGTTAAAAAGCCCGACAGATTTAGGCAGTGCTCAGTTCATTACCAAGATACAGCAACTGTGACAAATGGATCTTCAAAAACTGTGCACTTTGGAACAAGTTAACAGTTTTCTTTTCCCACCAGTAACTGAAGAGACCATCCAACAGCTAATCTTATCATGCCAGAAAATACACTTTTTTTTTCAAGCAGCATTAATATGAAGAACATAAGTTAGATTTAAGAGTCTGGATTTTCACTCAAATTTCATAAAATCAAGAGAAATATCAAATAACACGTCCTGTGAAACACCAAGATTGGAATATTCTGTTATTGTATATTTTTCTTAAAACAAAACAAGAAAACTCATTGGATTGTGTTGTCTGCTGATCTTTACATAGTCATATTTGTAACACTCTTGAAACACTGAGGAGAGGAAACATAGTTTGTCTTTAAAAAGACAGAAGTAACTCCAGTGAACAACCTTTTAGCCCTTCACTCCTAAGGAAAATAACCATACTACCTGCAAGATGCATCTCATCACGAAAATGTAGTTACGTATAATATTAGATGGGGCTCTACTTCACCTTGCTTTTAAGAAGCTATTACCATTTGCTGTTCTCAGTGCATAGACTCCACCTTCTTTAACACAAACAAAGTAAGAAACCCTACCAGAATAAACCAGTATACTGAACATACATTTACTTCTCCAAGGAAAAGAGATGAGAAAGAATAAACTACATATGGCAGATGTTCAAATGTTAGTGCTTTTGCTTTATGCCTCACCAGAAGACGCTGGGATAACATGATACAGGCAGAATGAGAGCCTGTGTAAACCTGAATAGAACTGAAGTTAAAGGAAAAAAAAGTAAATATACTATTGCTATTTTGGTGGTACAAGAACTAAAACTAATTAGGTGAAAACAGGTTATTAAAAGCACTTTTAGAGCCTGAAGAAGTGTCACGCAAGCAAGAAGTCTGCCTTTAAACGTCTTATCTTAGAGTGCGTTAAGCAAGCCAGATAAGAAGCACTCATGATTACTCAAGGTCCTCGGGTTACGGGTTCACTCACCTGAAGCTCCCACGCTTCTAAGAAAAACTGCTGACTACTGGCTTCGAGATCTGAGAAAACTTACCAAGGACCAAGAATGACATGAACAAGAGCGCTTCACAGTATCACATTCAGTCATCGAAACATTGATTTCAACAGTGGCCTTATCAGTTAGATTTATAATTTAAAATTAGACTACTGTTGTCTTCCAAAGCCCCTGCTCCAATCTCACCTAATGCTGCATGCACACAGATCCCCACTTACAGGAGGTAAGAAAAAGCTTCAGTGTTCTGCATTAAATTGCTTTCTGGAGACAAGTCATAGCCTTGTAACTCAGGCGCTCACAATGTAACTCACTCCAGGTTGTAGGGGGGAGATGTTCTCTGGAAAGCGTAGGTTTCAAGGGAAATCAGAGTGGGATCTTCTGCCTGGACGGCAGCACTAGAATCATAATCAAGGAAATAAAAGGAGTTTGATGGAACCCTAACAAGCATGAGTCAATGTATTTCAGGCTTGTTTGCCATCAGGAAAGGCAGAGACGCTGTACCAGTGCCCAATAAAAAGAGCAGTTTAATTTCCAAGGTCTAGCAAGCAGCTTGTTCCAAATCTGTTGTTTGCTTCATTGGAGTATAAAACAAAATCAAAATTAAATCATTTGTCTGTTTCTCTAAATCACTTAGGATGTCTAAAGGCAATTGAAGCTTTTTAATAGAAAACAAAGAATATTTGTATTGCAAAACAATCTTTACCAATGAATATTATGCTATTAAAGTCTTTCTGAAATCTTTTCTTGTTCACTCTCTGCATTAAGTGCAAGTTACAATACCTATACCCTAAATAAAAAATAAAATGGGAAGCTTTCTAATGCAATGATGATTAGAATGTCCTAAGATAAGCATGTGGGAACAAAAGAGTCACTGATCCAGCAATAGCCAAATAGCTACTAACATTAGCTACCTTTACACTACACCCATTACAAAGGTAATTTGTTTAGCTTATTATTATTGTATTAAAAGACTTCTTCCCACCCTACTCCCATCTGCTCACTCTTGCCTTACTGACCATGCAGAGAGTTGATTCAGCATGTACAAAAATAAAGGGACTAGAAACCTCTGGTTAAAGAAGGATCAGGAAGTTCTTCAATAGAAGCGTTCTCCACTGATGTCAGATCCATTTTAGGAGGCTCTCAGCCATGAGAACTATTTCTATTTGTTTGTTTGTTGTACAACTGCATGAACCACAAAATACCCTGCACTGAACTGTGCTGGATTTCAAAGCAACAGTTTATGCTTTGAACAGTTTGTGCTAGAAACCTCCAAATAGCTCAGAAGAACAGTAATCCTTTTTAAAAAGCTTATTTTCTTCCAGATCAATTAATGTTGACACTCCTACAGTAAAATTAACAACATTCAGTGTCATACTGGCCTTTCAGAACATTCCCGAGTACTGCATATGCAAGATGGCCTCAGGCTGGAGCACGAATGTTGTCTTCTCAGCTGCTGCCCCAGCCTGGTGTCTCCAGCAGGCTCTATCTGGTCAGTGCATCCCTGAGAGGGCACCTACTGCCATAGCTACCACCATCCCTTGCAGCTAAGCCAATTTAGTCTTTAATACACACGCTGCTTGTCCACTCCATGAACACTGCCATAACACAACGCAGGCCTATGGACGGGGCCCTGCCTAGCTCTGCTACCTGCCAGCATCTCTTCAAGCAAGGTGAGGGGAATGGAGAAAGAAATCGGAACCAGGAGGGATCCAGATCTCTGAGAGGTCAGCCTTCCTCATCTGCCTCCCTAGGCCCATCAAGGGCCGCACCTGAAAAGCCAACCACCGCTGACCTCTAGGTGCTTGTCCCAGCAGACCTGTTTGCTCACATGGGGCAGAACATCCCTTCTCTCCCCTTCCTCAGGCTCTTGGCTCCAGCACTGTCTCCTGAGAAGGTGCTCTCACAACTCAGCAATATGACACGGCTCACAGAGCATGAGGGGTACTGGCTGGCTGATTGGACACGGCTGGCCCAGGTCACCTTCAAAGGCTGCTCAGAAGGTGTGGGGCTCACCTGCTGGTGGGCAGAACAGAGCAAAACACACATGCAGAGTAAAGCTCAAGGGAAAACGTGAGCTGGCAGCATGCTCAGGCAGGGGTAGGCAGCGTGGTATGCTGAGACTGGCTCAGCACATCCCAAGCGCACACACGGTTGCTAAGTGAGTCTGGGTAGTCTGACAAACCCACATTCAGCACTCATCCAGCAACTGTGGAGCAGCAGCCTCCAGCTTGATCACATGTTGTTTCTCTAAGGTGGGAGGGCTTCAGGATGCAAGTGTTCTATCTCTTCTGGTCCTTAAAGCAGCTTTGTCACTCATGTTCACATGGGAGGAGCAGGAGCAACAGGATCAATCATGCACCATTTGGGTTACCATGTGGAAATACCAATTAAGATTGCTTTTGATGATCACCATGGCACAGGCCCAGCAGCACGGCCTGCCCAGTGGGAGAGGTGGGCTCCATATCCATGCCACACAGCTTTTGAAGCAGCATGTTGGGTACCCCTGGTTCTAGGACGCTTTGTGGTAGTAGTAAGACGCGATGCAGCCTGTACCACCGTGGTCTCGTGGCAGACTTTCTAGAAGGCACTGTGTTGGTAGGGTTAGACTTGGGTACTAGAGCAACCTCGGATACTACGTCATCCAGATAGCTGAGAAAGTACCTCAAGTGCAGTAATGTCACTGGAAGGCGCTCCTGACTTCTTCATCTCCTTCTGTTGGCTGTTTTAATAATATCCCTCGGGGATCATGAGAGCATAGATGTTGCTGTATTGCAACTTCTGTTGGCAGGAAGGGGTGGCAGATAGGTTGTCAAATGGTGTAATCAGAAGCGTTTCCTTGGTGGCCAGCTAGGGGGAAAGCTGGTGAGTAAGACAATCTGAGGTTGCCCTTTATTGCTTTTATTGTGTCCACCTGGTCTAGGAAAACACTGAAAGAGAATGAGCTGCCTCTGTCCCCAGTCACCTACTGCTGTCCTATAGCTTTGTGGATCACACACCACCAGCTGCTCCATTCATCCAGTTTTTTCCACCCATCTCCATGGAGAGATACCAGATGCTCTGCTCCACTCCTACCTCTTTCTCTGTTTAACCTGCTTATCTACTGAGAGGCTCTCTTTATACATGCAGTATTCACCAGGGGAAGAGGGACGAGCTTGTGTTCCAAGTACCATTTTACTAGTCTCTCTTGGCAACCTTGTCCTTGTTTTTGCTCACTCAGTTGCTCCCTTTAGCACACTTTGTATGTACTATTAAATACTTACTATTCATACGGTGCCTTATCTTTCGGACAGAGAGCAGACACAAAGGGCTTTTACAAGACTGCAGCACAAAATTAGAGTCTGCTCTTCCACTACACATGGCATAATTCAACATGCTATGCTACATGCAAGTTCTTCTACACTGTGTAGAGCATATGGTTACAAAATCCTGGTTCTGCTCATCATCATCACTGAGAGACACTGTACAATCCAGCAAGTCACTTAATCCTCTACATTTGAGTTTCCCTTCACATAAGGACAAGAAATTATTCAATATCTTATTAAAAAAATAAAGAAATAAAACCCCACATGAGATCTTTGGATGAAGTGCTCTATTTGTATACCTTAAAATCTTCAGTAAGGAAATTCCCACATGTAAGAAAATGACAATATTATTAAACGTAATCTGGTAGGGGCCTTATAATTCTACAAAGTATGCCTTTCTAAACAGCTCTGTGGTGACAATGATGGGGTTTGGAAAATCTTACTGATTGGAAAATGTGGTGATCCAAGCAATATGCAGTATTTAATGATAGATTTTTCAGAGAGCACAATAAGAAACACCCCCTCAGTATTTTTGAAGTTATGCCTTCATATCACTAACAAATATGCTAGATATCATAAAAATAACAGGGCAATAACAAATTTAGACAAACTGTCATAAATTTCTGAAATATATTACAAACCAGAAGCCACAAGTTTTTTGAACTCCCTTCATGGCCGCATCTGTTTTACAGGATGTTTTGGGTGTGAATGATGAAGGTCATTTATGAACTGTCCTGATTGTCAAAAGCAAATTATTATTTTGAATGTTACTGACAAAGAACATCATAATGCTTTTATGTTAAAGGATAGAACTGTTCCCAAATGACATCCCAAATAAAAGCTTTTCATTATTGCTTCTTCCACTTACTCCAATGAATTTGTCATTGGACTAACTGCGAATCTCCTCTTTCGGAAAGGGTACAGGATAATCACTGAAAGCATGTAAGCCACTGAACTACCCGATACAACTTTTACTCCTACAAGACTTGCCGCTTGAGCAATTTGAAAAATGCAGGCAAGGGAAATCAAAGGCTAATAATATGTTTCTAGACCATACCAAAGTTCTAATAGCAAAGCCAATATCCATTGGTTAGAGCTAACGCTATTTTCTTCCTCTACTATTGCTTTGTATCTTAACGTGAGCAAAGGTTACAGCATCCTCATATTTCATCTCTGGCCTAAACCATCTGATCAAGTATGTGATGGAAGTCAACAGTAATTTTGTTTTCGTTAATCAAGATAATAACTGGCCATAAATAACATCTTTTCTGTAACTGTGAAGTAACAGTGAAACCTTGGAAAACAATTAAGAAATTGCCCATCCCCTTACTTAAAGTAAGACTGTAACGTGCCTCACTTCTGCAACAGTGCAAAGAATGCTGGAGTTTACATGATTTATTCAAACTTTGTACAAAAAACAGGCATCAACCTTGAAGATTGGAGAAAGAGATTTATCTATTCTGGTCAACCTGGGTATACTATTAGCTCTTTTTAAAGATCAATGTTCTGAGGTTTTTGTGGGGGTTTTGTTTGGGTTTTGGGTTTTGGTTTTTTAAGACTAAAGGAAAAAAAGATTTCCAAAAGGGGAACATAATTCTGCATTTTCACACAAAGACAATGCTTATGTCAGTTTACAAAGTAAGTCATCCAATGCATTACAAAATTATTTTGGCAGAAATTTTCTTGGATGCTCTGATGTCAGCTGTGTAAATGAATCATAAAATAATTTTGTTGTGTGGTATATTTATTACACAGCATATGGGAGAAATGACCAAGCGTGAAGTTCATCAGAATGGCAGAAGCACAACCTCTGAAATTTTAAGATGAAGGCATAGTACCTTTAGATGAATTGCAAGAAAAGGCCGGGTTGGGCTGGCTGCATGGTTCCTGGGGACACATGCTGGGGACCTGGTGTAGATGTGGTTTGCCAAAGTCACAAAGACTTGGAACAAGGCATATGTTGAGCGTTTCCCTTTCTGCATTAGGAGAAGACCCCAGAAGATGGTGACAAAAAGAAGAAACACCTAACTATATGGTAACAAAAGCACATAGTCTCAAATATTATTTTAATTGGGTGTCAGGTTTTCACATTCATAACGCTGTACTAATTAAAAATGGATTTAGCAGACTTAGCTCCTGATAAAAATCTGGTGAAAACATTATGCAGTCTCACAGTGGCATAGAGAGACAACGGATTTGGACCTGTGGTTAATTAAGATCACTTCATGTCCAGCTGCACAGTTGTTTGTGGATAGCGCTATTCCTGCTCCAAGTCCTATATGGACAGCATTTTGGGATACTGAGTATACTCAGAATAGCCTACCACTGTATGCTCCTGCTTCAGCTGAGGTAGATATTACTGAACTCAGTATATATATAAGTGCCCTTACACAAGATACGGAAGTTCACACCCCGTTTTGGCATGTAATAGGTAGAAAGAGAAAATGAATGGGAATGAAAAAAAAGTGATAGCAAGAGGGAGAATACTGACAGCGTTTTGAAGTGGAAATTTAGAAAAATTACTCTAAAAACACGTAGTACATTCATTTGCATAGGGCTTTAATATTTTACGTCAGTGTCAGGTATAACATTTCTCTTTGAAAATCTGAATCCAAACAGGTGTTTGACACGATAATGCGCTTCCTTTTGAGGAAGGAATCATACACAGTTTGAGGAAAAAACCAGTTGCCTGCTGCAAAATTAATACCAAATAAAGAGGGGCTGATTCATGATCCTACTCTCAAAGTATTTCAGTAAGTTCTTATACTGAGCCACAGCCCAACACAACGCCCTCCTTACCACTTGACTTTAGCTGTGGCAATAGTCAGTAGCTACGGTCATAGCAGGTTATTGGCAAGGTGCCCTACCAAGTTTTGTTTGCAGTTGGTTCATTCCCATGATGGTAAATCTTACCACATTTCAAATTCAAAAACTTTCACAAGGCCACACCTAATAGTTACTCCACTTCACGTTCAGCAGTCAAACACTTCAGTGTCACACTGGAATGGGCAGCAGCCTGTAAAGCAGGTTGACATCAGACACCACGTTACCTGTGCGACTCTTCTGCAGCAGGCTTGAGACTAAGGAATGTGGTACGCTCCTGGCTGTATCCCCCCAGCAAGATACTTGTTCAAAGGCAACTAGAAGGCTGATTCTCAAGGACGGATACAGGAAAAACATCAGGTGTCTAAACATGTAGGATAGTTTGACACAAATACTGTGGGCACCTCCCAGTGTTCATAAATCAAGCTTGGAAACTGCTTTGTTCCACACAAAATCTTAACAGCATTTGTCACATTTAAGGTGAGCTACTTGTTTTATGCCCATCATGGTGCATACCAAATAGAGTCCTTGGAGGAGCTGTGGAGACCCGGCTCAGGTATGCAAAGAGGAAAAGGACCTCCTTCATCTCGCTGTCCAAGAGCTCACAGGACAATAAAGGTTTCAACATTTAAGCAAGAAAACAGAGGATCTGTAAGTAGGGTTTGGTCTGGAGCAGGGATCACAAAGTCTCTACACAACATTAGCAGTAACCTCCAGAATTTTATTCCTTTTTTTATAGGGGACAGTTATTTCAGCTTTCATTGGACAGCTGAAGAAAGGACCAATCTGATCACTTAGATTAGAGTTTGATTGCTCAAGGATGTAGGTTTGCCATTGTAACTCAGCTTTCGTACTGCACAGCTGTCTACATTCTCTCTCCTTCATGGAGTGCCTTGAACGGGTTGAGTGTTTGGATTTGCAGCCCTATGAGTTCGGCTTATAGTGACCTCGGAGAAGACCAGAAGATCAAAGCTGTTATGCCAGGAAATCACACCCTTTTAGTAAGAGTTTGTCCTAGAGTCAGCTGCTTCCCAGACCACAGACACCAGAAATCATATTTAGAGTTGAAAAAAAATAATCTAGGAGGGTATTAGGTCACTGTTCTGTCTTTTGCTTGGTCAGTAACGCTTCCCCATGTATGAAGCACCAGGGTATATCAGAAAAATACAATCACCAGGGCATAGAGGTTACCAAGGCATTGACATAGTTAGTGCAGTTATAATACGATAGAACATGGTGCATACAGGCAAAAAAGCCTGGGCAACAGCATTTGTATTTTAGAAAAAGTGCATAATATTTGAATTACTTGAGAGATTCAGCAATAGGCCAGTCATTATACATATATATACACATGTACACAGACAGAGATGACAGGCACCAATAAAAAATATATTTTATTTTTTAAATTAGAAATACAGAGAGATTTTGAAACTCTGGCTGCTCAGTCATGGTAAGCAGTAGAAGATAGACTTCAAGCTTTGGAGAAAGGGTAGGAACTCTGAATTCCCATGGAACATCCCCTTTCTCTTTGCCAGCACGGTCCAAAAGTGGACTAAGGCACCTCAGTACACTTAACTGTGAGCAGGTGGTAGTGCGCCATACGCATATTGAAAATGAGAAGAACACACTACACAGACAGGCCTCCCTTGTGAATCCGTATTACACTTCTATTTATCTAAGTCAACGCAATAGTAAGAAAAAATATGAGTTTAAACTAAGGACTGATCCTTCCTACTCTAAAAATACTTGTGTGCATTTCACTGTTTTCACAATGAAGACCAGATCCCCAGACTGCATAAGAGCAGTTACACTGTCTTTTGGATTATCGTCTTCTGTCCCTGGTGGTGGGCCAACATTTAGAATTTCCCCAGTTCCTAGGAAATTAATTTTCTATTTTAAAAAGGCTTAGGGGAGCTATTCTGGGGGATCCTCATTCACACTAAGTAACCTTTATCTATATTAAAGTTATTTCTAAGCTTTAGTCTATGTGGGTGGAGGAGGGTAAAAATCAAAGCAATGCATTTTCTTCTGTTGGGATAAACAAGCTGATGTGGGTGGTTGTGCATGTTAAAAATGAGAGAAAACCCTTTTCTAATGTTAACTTTCTATTACTCATCTGAACATAGCTTCACAAAAGCCAAATGTGCCTTTTTTTTTTTTTAAGGATTAAAATAGTCTGAAAACAAATTTTAATTTAATTCACCATCAACCTTGTTAACTGTATTTTTCATCTACTCGGAATAGCTTTACCATATATGGAAAGACTTTATGAACACTGTACAGATTTTGAAAAGGTCACAATTTTTTTCTTTTATATTTAAGGCTATTTTAAGGGTCATTGAGAAAAAAACCCTTTCAAAAACAATTCAAACAGGTCTACTCAAAGTGTGATAAAACAAACAAAAGACCAATCCTGCTTCTGGATTAATGAATGAAGTGCTTAACTTCAGTTTCAGGATGACCAGAACTTGTTCCATTTACCACATCTTTTTTCCAAGTACTGACATATAATTGGAATGTCTTTCATTGACATAACATTGACATAGTTTTCCATACTTAGAAAACACATTCGGAAATAGCTCAAATTCTGATTTTATAAATTCAGTCTGTACAAATTTAATTTCTAATTCAGTGATCAGAACACAAATGATAGTTAAGTATTTAGTGACCAACGTGGGAAAACCTATAAATCTATGATAGCACAGAACAGGAAATATTCTCTTACTGAAGATACTCCAAGGCAGTTATGGTTTTAGTATCAGCTTCATAAAAGAATCGTATTCTTCCATTTTAAGATGAATTGTAATTCAAAATTCACCGTTACCAGCTCTTCCATCAATTTATTTTATTAACAGTTATTAATACCTATTGATCACTAGGTTACTTTTAATGGGATTTACTAGTGAAGGACCTATCAGAATTTCAACAACTTAATATTCCTTCGGGGAAATACACATCTTGTTTCGTATGGCATACTAAGTTATTTCTTTATAACAATTGTACAGACATCATACTACAGCATCTAAACGTATGAAAAATTGCTCATTATTCATAGCAGGAGAAGGGATCTCAAACAAGTGATGAATTCATCAAATCAGTTTAGAAGGGATTAGTCATTTAAGAGCATTTTAAAGAAGCATTTTGCTACTTACCCACATAGATTAATCCAAATTACAGCTAAAATTTACATGAAAATGTATCATGTACTGAATACAAGCAACAGAACAGTTTTGTTGTCTGTATTGGGTTTACGTGGCAAGGATTTGGTAGCAGTGGGGCTGCAGGGGTGGCTTCCGTAAGAAGGCACAAGAAGCTGTCCCCATGTTGGACAGAGCCAGTTCTAGTTGGCTCCAAGACAGACCTGCTGCTGGCCAAAGCGGAGGCAATCAGCGATGTTAGTAGCACCTCTGTGATAACATATCTAAGAAAGGGTAAAAAACACTGCACAACAGCAGCTGAGAGAGAGAAGTGAGAATATGTGAGAGAAACAACTATGCAGACACCAAGGTCAGTGAAGAAGGAATGGGAGGAGGTGCTCCAAGCGCTGGAGCAGAGATTCCCCTGCAGCCCGTGGTGACGACCATGGTGAAGACAATGGTGATGCAAGTTGTCCCCCTACAGCTCATGGAGGCCCACGGTGGAGCAGGTATCCACCCTGCAGCCCACTGAGGGGAGCCCATGCAGGAGCAGGTCTTCTGGCAGGACCTGTGGCCCCGCAGGGGACCCACGCTAGAGCAGTCTGTTCCTGAAGGACTGCACCCTGTGGAAAGGACCCATGCTGGAGCAGTTCTTGAAGAACTGCTGCCCGTGGGAAGGACCCATGTTGGAGAAGTTTGTGAAGGACTGTCTCCTGTGAGAGGGACCCCACGCTGGAGCATGGGAAGAATGTGAGGAGAAAGGAGCAGCAGAGACCAAGCATTATGAACTGACCTCAACCCCCATTCCCTAACTCCCTGCACTGCTTAGGGGGAGGAGGTAGAAGAGTTGGGAGTGAATCTGAGCCTGGGAAGAAGGGAGGGGTGGGGGGAAGGTGTTTTTTAGGTTTGTTCTTGTCATTATCCTACTCTAATGAATTGGTAATAAACTGAATTAATTTCCCTAAGTCAAGTTTGTTTTGCCTGTGATGGTAATTGGTAAGTGATCTCCTTGTCCTCATCTCAACCCACCAGCTTTTGATCTTATTTTTCTCCCCCTGTCCTGTTGAGAAGGGGGAGCGATAGAGCGGCTTGGTGGGCACCGGGCAACCAGCAAAGGTCAACCCACCACATTGTTAGAACTTCTTAGTTAATTATGTCTTCTGTTGTACATATACATCCCCACTGTGTAAACTATTTGTCTGTAGCCAGATCTTCCTCTCTATAAGCATAGGACCCTAAGGCTCAAGGCCATATAGGTTTCAATAGAACTGAAATAACTTCAGAGTTTAAAAGTTTTGGAAACTAAACTTTAAGATGATGTTTCTGAAAGGTAATAGAGTTACTGTGGCCTGAACACTTACAATCACTGTAGAAATATGAATGTTAAATGCTTGCAGCTGGTCAAATCCTCTCCAACTCTGGGTATTAAGGCTTTACCTGAAGGGGTCCAACAAGCTGCAGGAGAGGAGAAGGAAGAAATCCAAGGGCACATCCTCCTCAGAGCATGGGGTTTCAACTCATTGACAGTCACAACACTTAAATTATCCATAGCAGACGTGCAAACCTAACAACAAGCAAAATGCCTCAGAGCATTTTCAGTCCAGGGTGTAAAGACTATTAGCACAAAAATCTGTGAGCTAGATAAGCAGTTATCTGTTAGAGACAGACAAAAGTTAAGTAAGTTGTCCAAGGCCAGAGAGAAGATGCAAAAAAGCAATATGGAATCTACCAATGAGGAAACAGAATAAAATAAATTTTGCTTAGATTGGCATGGCGAAACAGGGAATATAAGAACATTCAACTACTTAAACAGCTTTTAAAAGGCAGCATGGGGAAAAAAAAAAAAGAGTTGAGTACTTAAGTGTTTGTTTACACTTGGAAGGTTTTTTGGAAAATGACAACTTTGCCTCCTGGCCAGCTAATATGGCATAACTCCCAAGCCACAGACCCATCCATACATCTCAGTCATATCCAGTGTCCTGGGTTTTCAGTGCTGTAAGACACATGCCAGTCAAGCATCAAACCCCTCTTCCCACAGGACTTGTGGAATTCTTCTGGTGAGTACAAAACCTGGAGAAAGAAGCAGGCTCTCAGTTTGACCATTTGTGCTGGTTTTGCCTAGGGTAGAGTTAATTTTCTTCACAGCAGCTAGTATGGGGCTATGGTTTGGATTTGTGCTGGAAACAGCGTTGATAACACAGGGATGTTTTCGTTACTGCTGAGCAGTGCTGCACAGAGTTCAAGGCCTTTTCTGCTCCTCAC
>NW_008795317.1:2318941-2324265 GCF_000699145.1 Aptenodytes forsteri | reverse complement strand
GACCGAGGGGAGAGTGAGCGAGCGGCTGTGTGGTGCTTAGTACGACAGCATTCTGAAATCCATCATCAAATGGGTCAATATTCTAAAATTAAAACCTTTCACTCTTCTCATTTTAAGAAAGCTTTGTTAAAAATCTTCCAGCAATTCAGTCTTCCATAACAGAAAGAATTCTGGGATACCATTTCGAACCTATATCATGAAAAAGAATTAGAATACTTGTCATGCGGAAAGGCAGAATACAAGGCCATGGATTGCTTCTCTGAAAACAACCTGCTGCCAAGCCCCCCGAGATTTAAAATCAAGGCTTGAAGCACTCCTAGCTGAAATGTTTGATCTGAGAGAGGTTCTCTCTCTAGTTAGAGCTTACAGTATAAGAAGAAGAAAGGTGAAGCTAATGCTGAAGAGGAAAGCACAATTATATTTTAAAATTGCTTTTAGAAAGAGGTGGTGGGAGCCCTGTCCACTGGCATAGTTGGAATGGCATAGAATAAGCACACCACTACATGCACAAAAGCAAGCAATCTTACACCGGCAGGGAGACAGACTACTCTGTTGCAATCACTGCTCTCTCAAGAAATATGTTCTGACTAGGAGCTTTGGCTTTAAATCACTAAATCATGCTTGCTTTGTAAAAATGCAGTGTTCCTTGCAATTTCTTTCAGTCTTACAAAATCCCAAATAACATATCTACATCCTACTGCATTCCTTCTTTTATTCCAGGACACAAATTTCAGCTTCTGGAAAAGCTACTTGCGCTTTCTATCATGATACTCCAAAGCATTCAGAATTAGTCATTCAATCTCTATCCAGGCTAAAATGGCTTACTAGAGAAATCTCAGCTTAATAAATTATGTATAAGAATTCTCTCTTTTATGTAGCGTGTGTGATCATTTGAGCTATAACATCATTTATGGCTGCAGCAGAATGAACTGAGCAAATACACTGTGGTACAACCCAGTGTAAGTTAATATTGGTCACAAAGCTCATACACATGGAAAGAAGCAACTGCCAAAACCAGAACGCTTGCAAGTGCTGCCAAAGGCCTTTCACATTCCTAAAGAAGGTGCCAGCAAACTTGCACCTCAACACGAGCAAAAGACAATGACAAGTAGCTGTCATGCAAGCTTCTCTCTTCTTACGCTTCTACTAACCCGGAGCTATGAAGTCCAGGCTGGAAAGCCAGAAGTGTTTAAATATTTGTTGGGGAAACACAGACCTCCGTCCAGCTTGTGAATCCTGCTGCCCTCCAAACCTGCAATATTTCTCTTTCGTCTAGCACACCCTCCGTAAGGGTGACTTTGTCACTTGACCATCCCACATACCCCCAGCAACTACACTCTGGTTCCTCTCCGAGATTCCAAAAACAGAGAGAAACATCAAGTTAACCTGCTTTAATTTCACAACATTGCTACAGCAGGAAGTGCTCTGAGAAATCCTGCCAGCTTCCTTTCAGGTGCAAAGCCCTTGAGTCTGACATACAGCCACCTGCAGCCACAGACTGCAGTTCCAGTTTCTTAAGATGTTGGAGAGAGAGATGTAGCAGCAGATGATTCTCCCCCTGCTTCCAGTTAGATGAAATGTCAACGACTGGCAGAAGAAAGAGTTAATTAAAGGTCTCCTTTCTCTTTCCTTTTAGGAAAAATAAAAAGTTTTCTAAGTCTGAGCTCCAGCCGGAGGTAACTAGACAGCTAATAACTTCAGGAGGGATTTTAGTTGCTTGAGGAAACCGCTTGGGGAGTCACCTGGCAGTGAGCTGACAGTTTTAGAAAAGAGGATATTTCACCAGTGGTTGTCAAGAAAGTGAGTGAAAGTTTCACAGCACAGACACAGACAGCCACGGCATGCCAGGGACACAGCACTGGAAGAGTCTCCCTCAGCCACAAAGTCCTCAGATGTCATGGGCAGTAACATTTCATTACTGCAGCCCCGTTCTAGGGAGGGCAGAAAGGGGACACACAGACAGAAGCGTCATGCCCTCCCAGCTCAGCTCAAAGCACATTCAAGACCGGTAGGAAGAGCAGCACAAGGAATGGAGGGAAGATGCTTTTTACTTTGCCTAAATCCAGCTCTAGAGTTAGCTAAGGTCAAGACCACTTGGTTTTGGTACCTTACAATGTGCCTGCATGTCTGCTTATTTCTGTCACAGTCGTTAGCAGGAGGATCCAGACCCCAGTAAGTGTGGGGGACATCTGTAAGGTCAGCCCTGCTCCCTGGCACCGAGGGGTCTGGGACAGGGAGTCCCATCTCCATGAGGGAAGGGATCACTGGAGGAGACCCAGCAGCCAAGGAATATGTGAACATAGTGAAGGAGTGGACCAATGCGAAAACTCACTTAAGCTGAGTGAAACTTGGCTAGAAAGCACCTTGCACTATGCAGGGAGACTCAGTACCATGGCCAAGTGAAGACATATGCACCCTGGAAATGGGGACACCTCAGAGGAATAACCAAGTCTAAAAACATACACGAGATCCTTCAGGCAAAAAAATCCCCAAAGCTGCTTTTTCATGTATTTAGAATCTGTATGAATATATTTGGGATGAATATACAGTATCTACACTTCAACTAGTTGAACACTTTTGGAGCCAGAGATGAAACTGTTTATTGAAATGAAAAGTGTAATTCTGGTATTTATATTCCAAAGGATATGCAATACATCACAAACATAACTCACAGAAGGTACCGGTTCATCTGAATTCTACAAAATTCCATTTGCAGAAATAGACCAGGAGAAGTGTTAGAAGCGACAGGCTGGGGAGCTATTTCTAGAAAAGATTCACAGATATTTAAACCAGATTAAATTCTAAACTCTAAAAAGTTGCCTTTTAATGTGCATTATCTGCAATCTCTAAAGTAGTGTACCTTCTATGCATTTCCAAAAGCATATATTATTTACATTACTTAACTTTTGCATTCTGATTGCAATCAGACTTCTTTCAATAAAGTAAATAAAATTAACAGTCTGTTAACCCAGAACCATCAAACTCTCACTTCCATTATCAATCAATGCCACTTTTCTGCTGACTGCAACTCAATTAAAATCCAATTATTTGAATAACTGGATGGAAATTGCTATCATAAAATGTACCTTTTTATTAGGAACATTTTGTGTAGAAAATTGACAGCACAGGAATTACGATACTGTGGTTAAAAAGTGTTTTGTAACCTGGGCTGGGAAAAGCTACGCCGATGAACATGGAGGGAAAGAGTGTCACTTCTGGAGTAGGCATTTGATTCTAAAATTGGGACTTTTGGCTCAGAGCAGATCCAAAATGATGCGACTCTGCTAGCGTTACTGTGAGCTTTGAGTTGGTCCTTCTATGCCTCCAAGTTTGTTATTTCTACTGATGTTAAAAAAAAAAAAAAGTAGTTATATATTCTTAGAATATCTTACCACATTACCCACAGTGTTATTTTAAAATATGCCAGTCAGTGATACCGATGCTTTAGGTGATCTCAATACCAAATTCTTTAACTTCTTTTATTTCTTACATTAATTAAACCAGGTAAGAAGCTGGTTTTTAAACTTAGTTTTTAACAGGACATCTCTTAATCTTCTTGCAGCTGTATATCTTCTCCTTGTCCTGCAGGAACTCAATGCCATGTGAAAAAAATGTCCTATGAGGAAATCCTCAAGTATAAATTTGCTTCTTAGTTTTTAATTAAATCAATTTTCTACCAGAGCTTTGATTTATTTGACCAAAGTGTGGATAGCACATTCTTCTTTGCCCAATACTGAAAAGCTGAATTCTTTGACATTGATAACATATGCGGACAGAAAACATCATCACACTATTTTAATTTCAGTATGCCAACTATAGGTATAAAAAAATTTTTTTTAAAAAAATTGATACTCTAGGCTTAAAGTCTAATTTTACAAAACAGACTTCAAAGATGAAAAGGTTTCTATTTTTTCAGGTGTATTTATCTAGGACTTACTTGGCACCTGGAAGTTACCATGGAGAACTGTTTTTAGGAACAAAAAAAATCTCCTATCAAACATATTTGTTTAGCTGATCTCAAGTATCTTTATATCATAATATTTTAAAGCAAGTATAGGTGCTCCAATATATTTATTTTCAATGTAATATTATTGTCTTCTACATCGCATCATAAAATCATATCAACTGAATTATACCTACTACAGTTTTAATAAATTTCTACAGAGGTGGTTCACTGAAGATTACACAGGGAATTTAAAATGGGATATTAGGTTATGATGATTCACGTTTGACAAAATAACTTGAACTGGCACGCAGGAAGAAATGAAAAAAAGCCAAAAAGTCAAGGATAAGAAAATGGAAACATTACAAATAAGCAAAGTAATTCCAAAATGTGATCGATACTAAAAGAAACAACTCTTGATAGAATCAGTCATGTTCATATTACTTTTCCATTGTGATTTCTGTTGTTGACTTTTGTTCCATATATTAGATTTCATACCTTTCCTTCCACTTGCCTTGTAACTTCAGGCAACAGCCCTAACATCTTTTTAGCTGCTTTACAAACTAAAGTTGCAGAAAGTAGTGAACACTGTTTATCACAAGTGCATGACACTTCGCAAATATGCTGGAATTTGTCCACTTCATAGAAACGTAAAATACTTTCACATATATACAGTCCAGCTCCCTATAAAACTAGCACTGAAATAAATACTTATGGCCTTTTGACTCTACATGCTAGCAGTCTCTTAAGCAAGCTCTGAAAAACCTTCTTATAAGAGAGGCTACGAAGAATGCCAGATTTCAAGCAATTCGTTTTTTTCATACAGACAGTCCTTAAAAGTGATCATTTATATGGTGTATGTTAAAAATCAAAGCTACTTACCCTTTTTCTCAAGTTGTAGGTCAAAATGAGATTTCTGGAGAAGGAGTGTGAAAAGGCTGTATAGAACTCCAGCACTTTCTGCAAGGCATCTCTCTTAATCACATGAAGATCACAGTAAGTCAAAGCCCTTACATTAGCACAGGACTGGGCGAGGGTAGACTCCTTCCAGAACACATCACCAAAAACATCTCCTTTGCCTAGAGAAAAGCAGCGGCATTGCTTTCAGTAACAGTACTATTTCTACCAAAAAAATAAAAGAACATATATCTCATTTATGCAGTCAAGGTTCTTCTATTTTATGTGGTCAGAAAAAAATTCTGTCTGGAAAAAAAAAAATCTTTGAAATATTCCATTGATAACCTTTTCCACTATCTTTTTGTTAATTACAACAGCCCAGCAAAATTTCATAAGAATAAATCACAATCAAAAAGCGTTTCATATGACAAGTCCCCTTTAAATATCAGTAAAAGTTTTCCTCTAAAAAAAAAAAAAAAAAAAA
>NW_008795317.1:2290432-2303276 GCF_000699145.1 Aptenodytes forsteri | reverse complement strand
TAGTTGGAATGGCATAGAATAAGCACACCACTACATGCACAAAAGCAAGCAATCTTACACCGGCAGGGAGACAGACTACTCTGTTGCAATCACTGCTCTCTCAAGAAATATGTTCTGACTAGGAGCTTTGGCTTTAAATCACTAAATCATGCTTGCTTTGTAAAAATGCAGTGTTCCTTGCAATTTCTTTCAGTCTTACAAAATCCCAAATAACATATCTACATCCTACTGCATTCCTTCTTTTATTCCAGGACACAAATTTCAGCTTCTGGAAAAGCTACTTGCGCTTTCTATCATGATACTCCAAAGCATTCAGAATTAGTCATTCAATCTCTATCCAGGCTAAAATGGCTTACTAGAGAAATCTCAGCTTAATAAATTATGTATAAGAATTCTCTCTTTTATGTAGCGTGTGTGATCATTTGAGCTATAACATCATTTATGGCTGCAGCAGAATGAACTGAGCAAATACACTGTGGTACAACCCAGTGTAAGTTAATATTGGTCACAAAGCTCATACACATGGAAAGAAGCAACTGCCAAAACCAGAACGCTTGCAAGTGCTGCCAAAGGCCTTTCACATTCCTAAAGAAGGTGCCAGCAAACTTGCACCTCAACACGAGCAAAAGACAATGACAAGTAGCTGTCATGCAAGCTTCTCTCTTCTTACGCTTCTACTAACCCGGAGCTATGAAGTCCAGGCTGGAAAGCCAGAAGTGTTTAAATATTTGTTGGGGAAACACAGACCTCCGTCCAGCTTGTGAATCCTGCTGCCCTCCAAACCTGCAATATTTCTCTTTCGTCTAGCACACCCTCCGTAAGGGTGACTTTGTCACTTGACCATCCCACATACCCCCAGCAACTACACTCTGGTTCCTCTCCGAGATTCCAAAAACAGAGAGAAACATCAAGTTAACCTGCTTTAATTTCACAACATTGCTACAGCAGGAAGTGCTCTGAGAAATCCTGCCAGCTTCCTTTCAGGTGCAAAGCCCTTGAGTCTGACATACAGCCACCTGCAGCCACAGACTGCAGTTCCAGTTTCTTAAGATGTTGGAGAGAGAGATGTAGCAGCAGATGATTCTCCCCCTGCTTCCAGTTAGATGAAATGTCAACGACTGGCAGAAGAAAGAGTTAATTAAAGGTCTCCTTTCTCTTTCCTTTTAGGAAAAATAAAAAGTTTTCTAAGTCTGAGCTCCAGCCGGAGGTAACTAGACAGCTAATAACTTCAGGAGGGATTTTAGTTGCTTGAGGAAACCGCTTGGGGAGTCACCTGGCAGTGAGCTGACAGTTTTAGAAAAGAGGATATTTCACCAGTGGTTGTCAAGAAAGTGAGTGAAAGTTTCACAGCACAGACACAGACAGCCACGGCATGCCAGGGACACAGCACTGGAAGAGTCTCCCTCAGCCACAAAGTCCTCAGATGTCATGGGCAGTAACATTTCATTACTGCAGCCCCGTTCTAGGGAGGGCAGAAAGGGGACACACAGACAGAAGCGTCATGCCCTCCCAGCTCAGCTCAAAGCACATTCAAGACCGGTAGGAAGAGCAGCACAAGGAATGGAGGGAAGATGCTTTTTACTTTGCCTAAATCCAGCTCTAGAGTTAGCTAAGGTCAAGACCACTTGGTTTTGGTACCTTACAATGTGCCTGCATGTCTGCTTATTTCTGTCACAGTCGTTAGCAGGAGGATCCAGACCCCAGTAAGTGTGGGGGACATCTGTAAGGTCAGCCCTGCTCCCTGGCACCGAGGGGTCTGGGACAGGGAGTCCCATCTCCATGAGGGAAGGGATCACTGGAGGAGACCCAGCAGCCAAGGAATATGTGAACATAGTGAAGGAGTGGACCAATGCGAAAACTCACTTAAGCTGAGTGAAACTTGGCTAGAAAGCACCTTGCACTATGCAGGGAGACTCAGTACCATGGCCAAGTGAAGACATGTGCACCCTGGAAATGGGGACACCTCAGAGGAATAACCAAGTCTAAAAACATACACGAGATCCTTCAGGCAAAAAAATCCCCAAAGCTGCTTTTTCATGTATTTAGAATCTGTATGAATATATTTGGGATGAATATACAGTATCTACACTTCAACTAGTTGAACACTTTTGGAGCCAGAGATGAAACTGTTTATTGAAATGAAAAGTGTAATTCTGGTATTTATATTCCAAAGGATATGCAATACATCACAAACATAACTCACAGAAGGTACCGGTTCATCTGAATTCTACAAAATTCCATTTGCAGAAATAGACCAGGAGAAGTGTTAGAAGCGACAGGCTGGGGAGCTATTTCTAGAAAAGATTCACAGATATTTAAACCAGATTAAATTCTAAACTCTAAAAAGTTGCCTTTTAATGTGCATTATCTGCAATCTCTAAAGTAGTGTACCTTCTATGCATTTCCAAAAGCATATATTATTTACATTACTTAACTTTTGCATTCTGATTGCAATCAGACTTCTTTCAATAAAGTAAATAAAATTAACAGTCTGTTAACCCAGAACCATCAAACTCTCACTTCCATTATCAATCAATGCCACTTTTCTGCTGACTGCAACTCAATTAAAATCCAATTATTTGAATAACTGGATGGAAATTGAAAATGTAAAATGTACCTTTTTATTAGGAACATTTTGTGTAGAAAATTGACAGCACAGGATACTGTGGACTGTGGTTAAAAAGTGTTTTGTAACCTGGGCTGGGAAAAGCTACGCCGATGAACATGGAGGGAAAGAGTGTCACTTCTGGAGTAGGCATTTGATTCTAAAATTGGGACTTGTGGCTCAGAGCAGATCCAAAATGATGCGACTCTGCTAGCGTTACTGTGAGCTTTAAGTGAGTTGGTCCTTCTATGCCTCCAAGTTTGTTATTTCTACTGATGTTAAAAAAAAAAAAAAGTAGTTATATATTCTTAGAATATCTTACCACATTACCCACAGTGTTATTTTAAAATATGCCAGTCAGTGATACCGATGCTTTAGGTGATCTCAATACCAAATTCTTTAACTTCTTTTATTTCTTACATTAATTACACCAGGTAAGAAGCTGGTTTTTAAACTTAGTTTTTAACAGGACATCTCTTAATCTTCTTGCAGCTGTATATCTTCTCCTTGTCCTGCAGGAACTCAATGCCATGTGAAAAAAATGTCCTATGAGGAAATCCTCAAGTATAAATTTGCTTCTTAGTTTTTAATTAAATCAATTTTCTACCAGAGCTTTGATTTATTTGACCAAAGTGTGGATAGCACATTCTTCTTTGCCCAATACTGAAAAGCTGAATTCTTTGACATTGATAACATATGCGGACAGAAAACATCATCACACTATTTTAATTTCAGTATGCCAACTATAGGTATAAAAAAATTTTTTTTAAAAAAATTGATACTCTAGGCTTAAAGTCTAATTTTACAAAACAGACTTCAAAGATGAAAAGGTTTCTATTTTTTCAGGTGTATTTATCTAGGACTTACTTGGCACCTGGAAGTTACCATGGAGAACTGTTTTTAGGAACAAAAAAAATCTCCTATCAAACATATTTGTTTAGCTGATCTCAAGTATCTTTATATCATAATATTTTAAAGCAAGTATAGGTGCTCCAATATATTTATTTTCAATGTAATATTATTGTCTTCTACATATCGATACTAAAAGAAACAAATCTTGATAGAATCAGTCATGTTCATATTACTTTTCCATTGTGATTTCTGTTGTTGACTTTTGTTCCATATATTAGATTTCATACCTTTCCTTCCACTTGCCTTGTAACTTCAGGCAACAGCCCTAACATCTTTTTAGCTGCTTTACAAACTAAAGTTGCAGAAAGTAGTGAACACTGTTTATCACAAGTGCATGACACTTCGCAAATATGCTGGAATTTGTCCACTTCATAGAAACGTAAAATACTTTCACATATATACAGTCCAGCTCCCTATAAAACTAGCACTGAAATAAATACTTATGGCCTTTTGACTCTACATGCTAGCAGTCTCTTAAGCAAGCTCTGAAAAACCTTCTTATAAGAGAGGCTACGAAGAATGCCAGATTTCAAGCAATTCGTTTTTTTCATACAGACAGTCCTTAAAAGTGATCATTTATATGGTGTATGTTAAAAATCAAAGCTACTTACCCTTTTTCTCAAGTTGTAGGTCAAAATGAGATTTCTGGAGAAGGAGTGTGAAAAGGCTGTATAGAACTCCAGCACTTTCTGCAAGGCATCTCTCTTAATCACATGAAGATCACAGTAAGTCAAAGCCCTTACATTAGCACAGGACTGGGCGAGGGTAGACTCCTTCCAGAACACATCACCAAAAACATCTCCTTTGCCTAGAGAAAAGCAGCGGCATTGCTTTCAGTAACAGTACTATTTCTACCAAAAAAATAAAAGAACATATATCTCATTTATGCAGTCAAGGTTCTTCTATTTTATGTGGTCAGAAAAAAATTCTGTCTGGAAAAAAAAAAATCTTTGAAATATTCCATTGATAACCTTTTCCACTATCTTTTTGTTAATTACAACAGCCCAGCAAAATTTCATAAGAATAAATCACAATCAAAAAGCGTTTCATATGACAAGTCCCCTTTAAATATCAGTAAAAGTTTTCCTCTACAAAAAAAAAAAAAAAAAAAAAATCAAGAAAAGCGTTTCATTCTTGTTCACGTTCTCTTCTGATCCTTTTCAAAGAGATTAATTAAGAGGAAATGCTTTTTCCCTTGCTTCTTTTAACTGGCACACAAAGGATTTGTTTTATATCTATGTTGTTGAGTTTTCTTAATCTGGCTAACAATTTTACCCACTATGGTGTCAATAAAACCATCTTGTATAATACGTCAGTGCAGTTACAGGCTGTAACGAAACACTATTACATATCAGTATTAAAGTAAGTTTGCCCTAGTTCGCTACATCATCATCTTTACAACAGTATAAAAGAGCAGATCTCACAACTCTGGCGGCTCTAATGCTTTTCAGCTGGTAAAAGTCGCAACAAAATCTTTCAGTAGTTGTGCATGTGTGCCCCATATAATACAGCAGAGGTTTAAGGTAACAATGTAGTCCAAAACAAGAAGAGTATAGGTTAGTTATCACCAAGATAATACTGACAAGGCAAGAATATTTAGCTGTTACACATCGGAAGAAAGAAAACATCATCGTTTCCTTACAACCTTCCCATGTGCCTGTCTCTATGAGCTTGGGGCAGCCAGTGAAACCCCTACTGAGGAACACTGCAACGAGGGCATTTGCACCAGTCTGGGCACTACAACGCAGGGCAAGTATACCAAAATCTGCCTGAGGAGCAGCCCCCAGTCAGGATTTCACCGGTTATACCCCAGCTCAGGCTGGGCACAAAAGGGAGTGTTCAGGAGAAAGTTACAAGCTCCTTCACAGAGTAACAGTCTTTTTTTTTTCCGTTTTCTGACATATAATGCTAACAAGATAAGAATATTCAGTTGCTACCTTGATAATGAAAAACTACACTGTTCTTATTTTGAACAGTATTTTCCTCTTAAACCTCTGCTGTGGTATATCACCACTGCACATCACTTTTAAGACAAACAACAAAGAAATACATTCACAATGTCTATCAAGTTGTGGTAGGGATGGACCAGATGGTCCCTTGTCTTATAAGTAATACTTTGCCCGTAGCAATTCTTAAAGCCACAGCATCAAAATATATACTAGTTTATTGACTTCACCCGGGCCCTCTTAGATTTCATTCCCTAAATAAATAGTCATGTATGAAAGTCTATATGAAAGTCAAGAGAACTACCATGAGTAAAGAGGTCAAGAAAACTTCTAAATTAAACCCAGAACTCCCATCTCAGCCCTTCAGCTGTACTTCCACCATTACGTAATCCCTTCCATTAGATGATAAGCGTTTTCTCTTTGAGGAGAAGCTATCAGCCTGATGGTAAGCTATGCTGTAGTGCAACAAGCTGCGGTTCACACTGGTTCTTCCACTTCACCATGGAAGACTGGTGCTCTCAGTCTTCCACAAAAGCCCTATGCAGTCCACCTGCCAGAGACCAGTTTAGTCCCTGAACACTTCGGAGGAGCATTGACTATATTTCCATTTTAAATGCATACATACACTGAAACCACCTGTTCCATAAGCACATTTTTTCCCCACAAAGTTAGGCAAAGGCACCACAATGATACCCTTTCTTCCACCTCTAGGCTCTTTACATAGGACAGTGCCAACATCCAGAAATACTACAAAGGCTGCATATCAGTAAGCATGGTGGTAGTCCAATAGCCCGGTGCAGTAAGCAACTTTTCATTTTAATGGCAGACTTTTCACATTTTCAATTATTTAAACATATGCTTTTTCAGTAGATACATTAAAAATGGCCTAAGAAAAAAGCTTCCATGCGCTTAAAATAGATCATCATCTACAAGGCTTTTAGACAGACAAACACACAATATATTCAAAATTGAAGTGAAACAATTTTTATGCACCATAAAAACTGATATGCTTCACTGGGTAAAAATGGATTGTTTGCCTTTGGAATAAATATGCTTTTACTCGCAATCTTCCAGGCAATTAGCTAAACAACTGTTTTAATTAACGCTCTGGAATCTGTCAAGTATTGAAATGTGCCATCACTGATGAGCAACAGTTAGAGCTGGTAGTCCAAGCATAAGGGAGAGGAATTCTAGCTCGTTTCTAAGCGTATTTCTTAACATCTCCAGACAAGTTTCCTTACCTTAAAATGACAATAATTATTTTACTGCCCCACAGTAACGTGAAGAATAATTAGTACAATGCAAGTACAAACAGCATGGTGCCGCTTTGCCCACATATGAAGTGACATACAGCAGAAGTTAGTTACATCTTACTCTTTTTAAAATTTAATTCTGCTTTTCACATAACACAGAAAGACACAACTGTGTCCTTCACCTGTGGCAGCAACCCCAGCTTCCCCTTGCTACTTGTAACTCCCGAAACACTCCCCCTCCTGCAGTTTCCTGCCACCCCAGGGAGCCGCTTCCCTTTGGTGGCAAGAGCAGCACATGAAGGAGCTACATCTGCTGCATTAGAGAACCTGAGTCAAAAACCTCCTTTTACATATAACTCCAGGCTTTATATATTTCACCTTACCTCTGAAGAAAGATTAAAAAGCTAGAGAAATGCAGATGGCTGTTTGTTTGTCAGTACTTTGCATTTTTCATTCCCAGCTTGCTGGATTCCAGACATTTGCCAGGAACACTATCTGTCATCCACTTAAAGTGGATGATCTAAACTTTTACCATCAATCATTGATATTCCCTGCTGGATTTGTGGGCTGAGGACCTTTTCCACCATCAGCTCAATATGCACTAGAAAGCCAAATAGTCTTCTGCCTTTTATGTTTGCTTGTTTGTTTTAATTATAATAACAAGTCCCCAAACCCTGATATATTTAAACACTGAAGAATTATCTTATAAAACCAGCACCTTCTGCTTCCATATTTATTCTTTCCCAACCTTTTCTCCATATCAAATTTGCTATTAATCTTCTAAGTGAAAAGATAATTTCTCTGTTACCACTGCAAATTCAGCCTGAGTCAGGCAAAAGGTCAAGCCACATCCACTCTGTCTCCTGAAAGCAGCACCAGTAATGAAGATCTGACTATTGCAACTTAGCCAAGTGTTTTGCTGATTCTGTTTGAGAAAAGAACCACGCTCGCACATTACAGCTGTATTGCCTTGATGTGCCTACCAGAACAACCCTTAGTTTTTTTACTCCTACAAACAGTAGTATTGAAGAGCTCTCAGACAGAAGATATTCCACCCTACTCTGAAAAACTATGGCTCTATGTGGAATATTTTGACTGATAACCTACTTAGTTCACTTTTGCGTTCTGGGTGTCTGGGATTCGTGGTGCAGTTTTGGTGTGATAGCAGCTGGGTGAGAAGACGAGGCCATGGATTCATGTGCTGAAGGTCTTACAAGTCAGTATGGACTTGGATGGGATTCACACGAATCCATGGGTTTTCAGTACATCAGAAAAAATATTCATGTTAGAATCATTTTCAAATCAATAGTAATAGTTGTTACAGCAGCCAACACCAGAATCTAGCTCAGGTCCCTTCCGGATCTGCCTTCATCTGCATGTTTGAACTATAGAAGAATTGTGATCTGACATAGTCTCAGCAGACCCAAAGATAAGCTAGAATGACCAGACACTGCTTGACGATACCTCAGCAGCAATGCAGCACTAAGCATATCTTGGAAATCAGGTGTTAGCAAATACTGTTATCTGTGATGCTGATCCACACTGGCTGCCGCGCCTGCATGATGACTTTCCCAGCACAGCTCCCCGAAGCACCCACACTGGCCTGCGCCCTCAGGATTTGTTCTCCACCTCCAAGCAGTGGGAGACATCAACTGCTGTAAAGGCAAACGCAGATTCTCTGTGTGTCGGTCTCTATTCTAGGGACTGCTCAATTAAAATGCTGCTGAAATTTAAAAACAAACAAAAAACTTGGCCTGATTTTGCTCTTTTTTTTTTCCTCTCATGAACAGATTTGAACAGAACCAGAGGATCTGAAGTTAGTTCATGTCAGAGGGTCCTACCAACTATATTCAAGCATAATTCCACTAAGGACAGTGTATTTACCCCTAGTGTTCAAAGCCAGTATGACACTTGGGTCAAACCCCCTCTGTGATCACCACGTGTCTATTTGGCTTCAACCGAAAATCTTTCCCTCTCCTCTCTTCTCTCATCTCCTCCTTATCTGAGTAAGGCATGCAATTTAAATTTTCCCCTTTTACAGACAGAAGAAAGATTCAAGGAAAGTAGAGGCACCAGAGCAAAAATAATTTTTCCTCCTGGTGCATTGTTTTAAGGCAATGAATATCTGCCAGCCAGAAAAAAGCAGAACTACCATTTGGCATCAAGGTAAAGTATTCAGTATCCATCCCACAGATAAATTGCACAACTTGACAGCCACTGAATAGCCTGTAGTTTGGTCCTCCAACACAGTACAGCTGGCAGGAGATGATGCATGGAAGTAATTTGCCGCTTTGGATTTTCTTAAGATTTCTCAAGCGCAAACTGAGACATGTAATTAGAAGTGAGTGACCAACTGCACTGCAGAGAATATACTATTTTTCATTAACCAGAGGTTTTAATCACTCTTTTCCTCTAATAAGACCTGAAAGAAAAAAAAGCCAGTGTATCAGTGCCACAGAAACCAAAAGAAGTGTTACAGTGATAATAAACTGAAGTTGCACTTTCAGTCATTTGCCTGGTGCACAACTAGAAACACAGTGTATCTGTTCAAGTTTTAAGACACAGCTTGGCAACATTTTGCAGACAGTTTACCATACAACTGCATCAATTTTCTCTGTTGAAGCATGTTACTGTACAGACAAAATAAAAACATTTATTTTAGAGCAGGGATGAGTAGCAACAACATGAATTAGTTACAGCTAAAATTTCTATTATAATTAATGTGTTTATTTGTCTCTCTGAATAGACCGTGGATTATATTTCACTACTTGACTTACTGTGATGAGAAGATGACTTTTAAAACCTCAACTGGGCCCTACTAGGCTTATTCACAAAAAGCTAGGTGGCTTCACCAGAATCTTAACCATTTATCCTTATTTGCTTTTTAATGGTTACTGTAAAAAAACGTTATAAATATGTGGCCAGTTTGTACAAACTCAGAAGACATGGAAGTTGTCAGCTCAAATAACGAGAGTCACAAATGTATTTGAATTTATTTGCATAGGTTAAGTAATAGGAAAAACACAGCTCAGTCTGTTGTCATTGCATGGACAGCGCTAGTTCTCTGATCAAAAAACCCATATGAGAGACTCAAATTGCAATATCCTCAGAGTTATTCCCCAATGACTTAGAAACCAGCTTCACGTTATGGCTATAGCTTGAAGTTTACATTAAAGCCCAAAAATTTGATTTTTTTTTTTTTTTATTTCATACAAAAGCATTCAAAGAGTTTCAAATGGTGGATTTTGCCTTCTGAAATATATAAAGTAAATATTTTGAAAACCTCACAAAGTTCATAGCTACAGTATACTTCATTTTATTTAGTATTTCTAGCAACTCCTTGAGGATAATTTAACAGTGTTTCAGAAACATACCTCTGAAAAAATTTAATTTGAAACTTGAAGAAAACAAAGAAAACTAAGTGTTCCATGAAAATTTTTTTTATTTTATTTTTTTTAACCTGGCTTTTCAGAGAATAAAAATTACTCTTCTTCCTCCAAAATTCTGAAACAGAAACAAAACCCTACCCAAAACAAAAATGAAAATTAATTCAGTGGTTCACCTGCCAGAAATCAGGGCCTTTATAGAAACCCGGGTTCGATTTCTTTGTTAAATTATAATTTCTACCTCTTCACATCTCTGTTTGGAGTACGCAGACAAGCGTGATGGGCAAGCCTTCCTAACACAGCCTAAGTTATCAAGGAACATGCTGGAACAGAGAGACTCATCTCTACCACATCTCAATTTCAGCTGCCAGGGCATCACAGATCACTGTTGCCAGCAACCTGCCAGATATTACCATCTTCTAAAGGGGACTTCTTGCACATGTGGTGGTGTCAGACTACTTAAGACCACATTATGCAAAGTTGCATAAATCTGTAACAATAAAACATGAAACCGTAGAAAAATAATCAACTAATTTGAAGTGCCAAGAAGTTCACAACTGAGGCCTCTATTCACAGGGAATACCTCTCTTCCCCAGTTATCCCAGCAAGTTATTCATCAAGTATTTTAAAAATCTATTTCTCCAATACCCTGCACAGTCTTAGACCACCTACAGATATCACTGGACAGGGCCTTTGGTGATTCCTACTTTTAATGCTCTGCCAGAAGTTAGACATAGAACAAGTAACGTCTGGCTGAAGTCTCAAAATAGGCAACTCCTGATGTCAACTGACACTACATTTTCTGGATGTCTGGAGCACAGGAATAAGGAATACTCTCTGTCTAAAAACACCATTTGGAATAAACATATATTTCCTCAACAAAAGTTTCAGTGCTGCTCCTACATCCACTGTGAAATTAAAATTTTGTATTAATGTAAACCTCTTTATGCCAATGTCTTAAAAAGTTTAGCCTGATCTCCACTTCTAATTCTTTTGCTAATAGTGTGCTTGGACACGCATTGAGGAAATCAGACTTTTAAATTGCTCCTTCAGTTGATGTTCACTGAATTACTTCATAGAAACATGCAACTGGTCTGACCTGCCTATATATGTCAACCTAAAAAAATCCCCAAAACTTTAAACTATAAATAGAAAAAGTACAATAGAACTACTGATGATAAAGCTGGATTTTAATTTCAGTCATTCCTTTTTCAAAGCACCGCTGGACATGTTATAGTCTTATTCAATAGCACAAACAATGCTGTGACATTAGACCATAGAATCGTTTAGGTTGGAAAAGACCTTTAAGATCATCGAGTCCAGCCGTTAACCTAGCACTGCCAAGTCCACCACTAAACCATGTCCCTAAGCACCACATCTACACGTCTTTTAAATACCTCCAGGGATGGGGACTCCACCACTTCCCTGGGCAGCCTGTTCCAATGCTTTACAACCCTTTCGGCAAAGAAATTTTGCCTCACATCCAATCTAAAGCTCCCCTGGCACAACTTGAGGCCGTTAACTCTCATCCTATCGCTTGTTACTTGGGAGAAGAGACCGACACCCACCTTGCTACAACCTCCTTTCAGGTAGTTGTAGAGAGCGATGAGGTCTCCCCTCAGCCTCCTTTTCTCCAGGCTAAACAGTCCCAGTTCCCTCAGCCGCTCCTCATAAGACTTGTTCTCCAGACCTTGTAGTGCGGGGCCCAAAACTGAACACAGTATTCGAGGTGCGGCCTCACCAGTGCTGAGTACAGGGGCACGATCACTTCCCTGCTCCTGCTGGCCACACTATTTCTGATACAGGCCAGGATGCCATTGGCCTTCTTGGCCGCCTGGGCACACTGCCAGCTCGTGTTCAGCCAGCTGTCGACCAACACCCCCAGGTCCTCTTCCACCGGGCAGCTTTCCAGCCACTCTTCCCCAAGCCTGTAGCGTTGCAGGCTTGTAGGGTTGTTGTCATCCAAGTGCAGGACCTGGCACTTAGCCTTGTTGAACGTCATAAAATTAGCCTTGGCCCATCGATCCAGCCTGCCCAGATCCCTCTGCAGAGCCTTCCTACCCTCAAGCAGATCAACACTCCCGCCCAACTTGGAGTCATCTGCAAACTTACTGAGGGAGCACTCGATCCCTCATCCAGATCATTGATAAAGATATTAAAAAGAACCTGCCCCAATACTGAGCCCTGGCGAACACCACTTATGACCCACCACCAACCGGATTTAACTCCATTAACCACAACTCTTCGGGCCCGGACATCCAGACAGTTTTTTTACCCAGCGAGGAGTACACCTGTCCAAGCCATGAGCAGCCAGTTTCTCCAGGAGAATGATGTGGGAAATGGTGTCAAAGGCTTTACTAAAGTCTAGGTAGACCACATCCACAGCCTTTCCCTCATCCACTAAGCAGGTCACCTTTTCATAGAAGGAGATCAGGTTAGTCAAGCAGGACCTACCCTTCATAAACCCATGGTGACTGGGCATGATCACCTGGTTGTCCTGTACATGCCGTGTGGTGGCACTCAAGATGATCTGCTCCATAACCTTTCCCGGCACCAAGGTCAGACTACAGGCCTGTAGTTCCCCAGATCCTCCTTCTGGCCCTTCCTGTAGATGGGTGTCACGTTTGCTAACCTCCAGTCAACTGGGACCTCCCCCGTTAACCAGGACTGCTGATAAATGATGGAGAGCGGCTTGGCAAGCACCTCCGCCAGCTCCCTCAGCACTCTCAGGTGGATCCCATC
>NW_008795317.1:2287333-2290159 GCF_000699145.1 Aptenodytes forsteri | reverse complement strand
TCTCCTGACTTCTCTGAGAAACCAAAACTCTATTTTGTGATCGCTATGCCCAAGACGACCTCCAGCCGTCACATCACCCACAAGTCCTTCTCTGTTCGCAAACAACAGGTCCAGTGGAGCGCCTTCCCTAGTTGGTTCACTGATCAACTGTGTCAGGAAGTTATCTTCCACACACTCCAGGAACCTCCTAGGCTGTTTCCTCTCTGCTGTATTGTGTTTCCAGCAAATATCTGGTAAGTTGAAGTCCCCCACATGAACAAGGGCTACCGATTGTGAGACTTCTCCCAGCTACTTATAGAATATTTCATCTGCCTCTTCATCCCGGTTGGGTGGTCTATAACAGACTCCCACTGTGGTGGAGAACTGCCTTGTTGGCCTTCCCCCTGATTCTTACCCATAAACACTCAACCCTATCGTCACCATCATTAAGCTCTAGACAATCAAAACATTCCCTAACATACAGGGCTACCCTACCGCCTCTCCTTCCTTGCCTGTCTCTTCTGAAGAGTTTATAGCCATCCATTGCAGCCCTCCAGTTGTGCGAGTCATCCCACCATGTTTCTGTGATGGCAACTACATCATAGTTTTCCTGCTGCACAATGGCTTCCAGCTCCTCCTGCTTGCCGCCCATGCTGTGTGCATTGGTGTAGATGCACTTCATTTGGGCTATTGATCCTGCCACCTTCAAAGGTAACTGTCTTTGAAAATAATAAGAAAACTCTAATACCATCCATAATCCTGCAACTACGTCTTAAGCCTAAGAGCACAGCAGCTTGGCATTTTTAACACAGGCAAGTGTACCTAAATTTAAAACTCAGGTGAAAAATTAAATAGAGAAGTAAGGGACTTTTTCAAAGACTTGGCATTAAATAACAACAGGCCCCAAAACACACAATTAAATTCTGAAAATGGAGTTGTACACAAAGCAGTTTAGTTTAGGGAAACCTGAGTTAGCTCAGGTACTTGGGACAGTCTAAATATAGCAGCCTGGGCTCAGCACAGTTAACTTCTGACATCTTCAAGCCTGCTGAGAAGCAATCTTCACACGACTGCGTGGAAGATGCTATGCTTTTCCACTGAGAAGTTCTAATACAGACAATACTTCTGCACTGCTATTTTCCCTCCTCTAAAATAAACCATCCCGGTGGTGCAGTTGCCCTTGCAGTTTGCACTGTCCTATCTGGATGCAAATCTGTCCCACCAAAATCTGAATCAAGCCTTTTGTGTCTACATTTGAATGAAATGCTTATGGCTAAATGACTAAGCTAAAACAATTGTAAAGAAAACAAACAATTGTTCTTATAACATTCCTTTAAGATTGCAATTAGATCAAATTAAATCAGCAGGAATTTCTCCACACAAAGCAAATGGAGCATTTAATATCCTGCTGAAACAAAACATGGCACACCAAGCTCTCCTACAATATCATGTTAAAACCATAGTCTCCAATCTTGTCAACGTTATAGCTTTGTAAATAACAATAAAGAGATCTGTATTTCAGGGACATCCAATTTTCACTTCCTCAACTAAAATGTGATCTTAAAAGTAAACCTATGTGCATCCTTTGCACACTTCTCCACTCCCAAAAAAGTGATATATCCCACTTTCTCCCTGATGGTGAAGGGGGCAGCCAGGTCTAGACTATAAATTCCCGTTCTTTGACATTCTCTTACTACATACTTTCATACTTCTGTAATATCTACATTCTGTTATTTCCCTTCAGCTTTGATAGCAGCAAAAGGAATAGCAACAGCAAACTGTCCTTGTGGAAGGCAATAATTTTCCTTTCTCATAATAAATCACTACCTTGATTTCCCTTCCTATTCATTCACTTTACTTGCCCTTTGTGGAGTCAGGAGTTGAATTCGATGATTCTCATGGGTCCCTTCCAACTCAGAATATTCTATGATTCTATGGCTAATACTCTTTCCTAAACCAAAAGTCGATAAAAAAGTTTATTCTTTTGAAAGTTTTTAGCTCAAATAAGGATAGCAAGAACATAACAAATGCAGAAGAGCTGGGATGCAACGCTTGGGATAAACTGCTTTCTGTGGGGGTTTTGTTTTTTCTTTTTAACTAAACATTCTAGTAAATGTTATTTTTTCTCATCCATTGCTCAGCTCTGAAGACCACAGTGGTTTTCAAGGCTTTGTTTTTTTAATTGCTAAATAAAGGCTTAAAGGCTCCCAATCTCTAATCAAGTCTGCAAGACTAACCTCCAGTCTTACCAACCACACACACAGGGCCCCCTTGCAGGGATCATCAACTCTGACCAATTCACGTAAGTGAAGATCTGCTGCTCAGCCAGGCCCTTTGGAGGTCATTAATTGACAAATTTTGCAGTAGTCTAAAAATTTAAGGACAAGGCACTGCTTTGCCCAACGCTATCTAGAAAAAAGCCTGTCATCCTAATTTCAAGGGTCTTCTCCTTCCTCTCTCTAGCCTTTTACTGGAATGTTTTCCTAAATTTCAGAGATTACCCCAATTTCAAGCAGAAAGGGTTGGAACCAACCTGAGTCCAAGAATCACTTGCTTCCTTCAGATTTCCTAGAGAAGAGGGATTTTCTGTTCAATCTTGGAGTACAATTATGTCAGTCATATCTAACTTAGAATTTATTATTTTCTAGTAAGATCAAAAATGGTTTTCTTGGTGTCCTGGTTTTGGCAGGGATAGAGTTAATTTCCTTTCTAGCAGCTGGTACAGTGTTTTGGATTTAGGATGAGAACAAAGTTGATAACGCACCGATGGTTTAGTTGTTGCTGAGCAGTGCTTACACTAGCCAAGGACTTTTCAGCTTCCCATGCTCTACTGACTGAGAAGGCTGG
>NW_008795317.1:2260232-2287061 GCF_000699145.1 Aptenodytes forsteri | reverse complement strand
GGGGAGTGAGCGAGCGGCTGCGTGGTGCTTAGTTGCTGACTGAGGTTAAACCACAACACTTGGTCATTCAGGTATTTGTACATACACATTAACACAATATAAATCCTTTTCTAACAAGGCCTCCTATCCAGTTGTTCTGTGTATTTCCAGAAAATACTTACAAAAAGTTAGTTTTGCTACTATGCCATTATTTTCTATAATTTTCATTAAATTTTCTATGCACACATGCAATTGGAGATGTAACACAAGAACTAGCACTTCCCTCTAGCAATGGTGAGGAGAGATTAAAAAGGTTCAGACTGAAAGGCTGAAGGACCAAGGAAGTACCCTGCTAGCCCCAGCAATGGCATACCATCTGCTCAGCTGGACTTCTAACATTAGCTTCTTGATTACCGCAGTTCCAAACAATCTACTTTCTCACACTGCACTAAGGAAATGTGTACCTTCATAGTGTAAAAAAAAGAAAAAGTGCACTGAAAGACAGTTTAGGTCTTCAAGCTTCCCTAAATTAAGAAACAACAACTAGCTATGCAGGCTTATTTCACGCTTCTACTACAATCCTTTTTCCCCCCGCATTTTTCAAAGAAAGCTGCAGCCAGATCTTATGGTCCCTGCCTGGGGACACATTCAATTCAGGAGGAATCTTTTAAGAAGATATTCATTAAATTAAGATGTAGCAAATCTCTCCTGAGCATGAGTAAATTTTAACTTTTCAAAGACCTGCGATAAGGTCAGGTTTTCAGATGGTCAGTGTCTCAGCCTGAAAGGTCTGCTCCAAAGCAGAGAAGCTAGAGCTGCCAAATGAAGTGCATGTAAATGGTTGATTGTTTTTAACAGTGACAAAACAACGCATTTTCTCTAACTACATTTGGATAAATGGGTAAATTTTTAAGCAAGAGTAGTTCAAAAAGATATGTCAGTCTCAGATGGATAAAGCAGCATCAGCCCAAATGGGAAGGCTTAGAAAAGTTAAAAGCAAAGCCAAGTTGAAAACAGTCTCTTAATGGAAGTCCTGCATGACCTGTGCTTCGCTCATTTCTCCGCAGGGCAGGGACTGTGTGATTTGTCTCCATCTTCCACAAAGTGCTGAGTTGTATGTCAGCGCTTCACCCTACGCCACAACAACAGTGTAAATGGAAGAACAGTGAACTACAGAAAACAGAATTGTATTTCATCCGAGCAGCTTCCCACTAGCTAATCTTCACTTCTGCATAATCCCACTCATATACTTACACATTAGCACAGTGTAATACATAGTATTACATACAAACCATAGTAGCACAGTGGCTTTTCTTGCTATGTCTTCTGTTTCTGACCCATTTGTATTAGAATGAATCGCAAATAAATCAATCACCTGGCTTAAAGGTAATGTTCTACTTTTTTGGTTTTGTTTCTTTGACACATCAAATCCAAAGATTGTGTTGCATGAACATCAGTAATTTATTTCAGCAGAAATTTTGGATAGAATTCAAAAATACATCTTTCATCCCAACAAATCAAACTTCATACAAAATGCATCAGTTTCTTTAAATTTTTACTGTAAACATTGCGAAGAAATTTTTTTTTTAAATTTACTCATTTTTGTGTTTGTCTCTAAGTCAAATTAATGGGGAAGGCAATCTTAGGGGACACAAAAAAAAACCGTACATTTTTTCACTGCTGGCCTGTGTGCAATTTCTTCCAACTCAGTACTCGTGTTAATCCAAGTCAATCAAAGTCAGTGCTTTGTTATAAGAACATAAGCCTGAACTGAGAATATACCCATCTCTTCGGTATTACACAGAACTGATCTGGAAGGATATTATGCAAGTGTACACAATACGCTCCAAATTCCAGGGCTACACAATACACTTTTATATGCTAGTCTGCAAGGCTAAGTGATTTCAAGAACTTGAAAATGTTTCATATGAATTGGATCCTTTAAGGATTAAGTGTAGTTTGCCTTTGGTTTATGTAATGCTGTACGGCAGTCACAGACTTTAGAGATGCAATTTATTTCTCCATTGTAAGGAAGATACAGGCTACATCGCAAATTACAAAGGCTGCTTTATTAAGTGACAGCTAAAGCTGAGCAAATAATTCACCTTGAATAATTTATGCACTTATTTTTTATTTTTATTTCAAGAATGTCTGAGAGAAGATTACGGTCTCTCTGACATACCTATTAACTGAAATTACCCTACAGAATTCCTCACATGGTTTGCTGTTACATGCCTGATGTTCATAAGCTATGCTTACTTGTGCTTGGTAAACAACACTTATGGCATAGGCTGTTCTGGCTGAATGATCAGCAACAATCATGTTTCTTGTACAATGTAACTTCCCCCCCCCCCCCTTGTAGTGCCTCATTTTATCTGGTGTACTTTTGTCAAGAACTTGACAAGTTTAGCTGAACATGAAATTTAAAAAAAAAATCATTGCTATTCTACAAATAAGAATACTGAGAGTACAAAGAAGTTAAGGAGGAAATCCTGACCCATCTCCTGCAGCATCCTTCGGTAATGTGGTGGTTACATTATGCAATGCTGAAGGAGAAGAAAGTCCAACTGATTTAGAATAGTGAAAAACTTAGTTAACCACATCATTTCTCATCAGGATAGAGAAGCCTTCAACAGAAGGCTTCATAGCCTGGGGGAGGAAGGTACACACGTGTGGAAAGGGATTCCTTAGTCCAGAAACTGAAACACAAAAATTGATACACGTTTATCCAAAATGAAATCTCACAGAATCACAAAGAGATCCCACTTCATTTTATTTTCCTCTCTGATTACAATGTTTAGACAGAAAATGACAGAGCTCATCAACTTTAGCGCAAGCCAGAGAACGGACTCCAAATTCCAAAAAAATAAAGGTGTGGAGGGAAGAGGATCAATAGTTACTGTACCAGGAGAACAGCAATAACGAAATATTTCTATTCATTCAGATACCAAGGGATCAGCCTCATTTACCTGTAGCTATCGCTCTGCAGCAGGAGGTTAGGGGTTCAGGTTTCCTTAACACTGATTTCTCAAGGAATCTAGGCCGAGTGTTTTCTAAAGTGAGTATTATGATAAAACATGGAAGTTACTGGTAAAGATGAAAAGAAGATTTGTATTTTTAAAGGACATTTAAAAAAATCCTATTTCAATGCTTTTTACCTATACTGATTAAATAGAGCAGCAAGATGTTTTGAGGTTTTCTTCTTGTGATGGACACAGGAGGAGGCATTATGGGATAAAAGGTGACGCAAACCGAGCGGCTTTAGTTTGTTCTACATTTGCCATGTTAATTCATGAGAGTTCAACATGGCAAAAGGTAGTAATTTCTTGATGTGCAACTTAGAAAAGCAGAAGTTGCTAGTATCATATAGCACTGAACAGCACAGGCAATTCCAGAACAAAAGAGAATAGGTTATCCCCCTACTTTTCACCTTTTTGGTTTCTTGTCTGGCACAAGATATTATGAACTTGATTCCCCAGGACACTAAATTCACCCTATGCTATATATGCAATCCTGTTCAAAAGTAGAGAAAAACTGAACTCAGTGTATTTATTAGCCCCCTCATTTTCCAGTAGGCATTCCTCTTAGGAGAGTTGGGCGTATGTGTTCAGAAAGATTACCAAGCTGTTTTCTTCTCTTTTTCCAGGCTGCTATGAGTGACAGGTACTGGATTAAGCTCCCATGAGAATTTACCTTATCACAAAAGGGTCTGACAGAATCAAATGATAAGTATCACCTCCTCAATGCTCCAGCCACCCCATAATTCATCTACCTTTATTGGATTATCACGCTCTTTTCTCCTAGCTTTGCCTCAGAATGTTGTTCACACCACTCTCAGCTTCTTTTCAATGCCTCCAACCTAAAGCTGTCATTCCAAGTTAACACAAATCGGCTTTAAATTTTTATATTACTTTGACTTTAAAAGAGATAAATATTATTTCAACATGAGATCTTAAATAAAGCTAATTGGAAAATATTCAGCAAAAGTGGATTATTAACAGGGGGTGGGAGGGAGGCAGAGAAGCCAGGAACTTTAAAAAAAAAAGTTTTCTGAAGTCCTCAATGGAATTTCTAATGAAGAGAGATGTGGCAAGACAGGGAAAACCCCAAGAATGACCAGGATCCCAGTGGTCAAGTGCAGCTTCCATTGACCAGAAGAAATAGGGTTGAAGCAGTCTGGAGATGAGATGATTGCCCTTCCTATTTACGTATGTGGAACAGGAAGGACAAGTCAATGACTCTATGCAATGCTCCTGCCTGACATTAAGCAAGTTTTTTTTCCTCTCTCTTTTGATTTTTCCAGACAATAAACATCTAACACAACGCAGCTGACAAGTTCATTAAAATATACCTTACCAGGCTGTGGCAAACCTAACTTGACTGAAGCTTTTAAAAGAGTGAGTTAAGTGCTTGAGTAGAAGAGGCTATAAGAATGCTCTATGCATCTGTATTAGTGTACAACGCATATTATCAGCTGTGAAACTCACCCAATATAGCAACAACTTCATCATCCTGGATTACTTCCAAAGACCCCGAAACCACAAAGCAAAGGCTGTCGACGCTCTCGCCGGCGTGGTAGATCAGATCTCCCGGGGCACAGTGCACTGTCTGAAATTCCATGGCAAGCGCTCGAAGGCACCCATCGCTCGCCAGCCTGAAGGCTGGGTGCTCCTTGAAAACTTTGCGGTTCAGATGCACGCAGATATCTGCTCTCATGTCCTTAGGGCATATCTGCAAAACCTATGAAGGAAATTAGGCAATCAATTCCTGTGCATGGCTTACATGTGCCACATGATTATCCCTAGTTCACTACACAGCGTTTAAGAACTACTTTCCTCCTTCATATAAAATATTGAGATTTGCAGGTATTCAAATTCACCCCTCAGTGGCAGTAACAGGTTTTTTCTTCACACAAGAAGGGACTTTAAGGTATGATACTGTGTTGGGCAACTTTTGATCTTCCAAATGCAATGTTCCTCACAGCAATTCATGATGTGTGCGCCTAAGATTACACAAACTGATGCTTAGCACAGGGGGTACCAGTCAGGGCCATTTCTGAAGGTTTTTAATATAATACAGACAGCCGAGTGGAAAGAATACAGAATTACTACCATATGTACAGATCAAAAGTTCCTGACAAAAACACTAGAAACACATAACATGAACAGGGTTTTGGGATGACAAAATCCCTGGAGGATAGTCTGTGATGAACTACATCTCAGGATGTATTATTTGAGAAAAACATTGAGTAGCATAAGTCTGCCTCATTTTTTTTTTTCTCAGTACTAACTATTCCATCCAATTAAGGAGCGCTCTGGGTGAGCTTCAGAGTTACTCCCACACATTTTCCTGGATGGAAAGAGATGGCTGCTTCAATGCAAACACTCCTGGAAAACATAAAGGTAACGTAGCAAGCACTATGGCTATGCCTACACCTCACTATGGGCTCTGTGCAAGATCTGAGCAGAGAACCAAGCTCATAACTGTGCACGGCACTGGTTCCAGATATTACACTCGCTACTCCAAAGGCAAATGACTCTACCACCAACATCATCACCTTTGGCCCACCTCCAAGCAGACCTGTTATTATGGATATTACTTCTGAAAGAGATATATTTCTATAGTGCTGAAGTGTAGGGCATTCAGGGATGATCGATCTCTGCCTCACAGCGAGCAACAGCCGAACCTGCCAGTTCTCAGTTTTCCAGGCTCACAAGAATGGGTTAGGGCAGCAAGACCAGCATTTAACATGGAACACAGACAGCAGCCATAGCTGTCATTGCAATTATCTCATTTACTCTGGCAACAAAAACATTCTGTATTTGCAGATGCTTGCCAAAGTTTGGCACTGGAATTAGACACACATACACTTCACAGTTACTTGAATATCACACACAAAAAGGGTTGTTTTAATAGAAATAGGAGTAAGAAAACCTGAATACACAAGAGAACATTTAAAATAAGGCTCTTATCCAAAAACTCCTTGGTTTCCCAGTCTAAGAGGAAGTTAACTCATTTTCCGTTCTCCATTTAGAGAAGTTGCCTCCAGATTTCACAAAAATAAAGAGGGATTAAAGACATTTGAGAGTTACAGACAAATGGCAGAAGACTTTCATTTGTATGGGAGGTAAGAAATATCTTCATGGATTAATTTTAGAATCTTTCAGCAGCTCTTGATTAAATTTTGTTATACTGGCATTTTCTAGACTTACAGACTTTGCTTTTAGCTGATTATTCACTCCTTGGCATGCCTGCAGTTAACACTGAACTGACAAATTTGTGGCCTACAAAATAGTGAGAAGATTGATTCTGTGCTAAGTTCATCTTTAAATATCTGCCTCATCTGTAGAAAGCTGCACTGCATTACACAGCAGCACAACTACCACTGTTCTGTCACAGGAGCAATACATGTTTTATTCATTGCATGACATCCTAGAAGTTATACACTGGCATCAAACCAACAGACTCAGACCTGAGAGTTTATGGATTGGCACAGCCATTAGTCTTATATCTGCTAGTTTTTGCTATGCAGATGAAAGTTGATTTCTTGGTTTTACAGTCATCGCTACTGGCAGTTCAACTATGAACACACCAGTTATTGAAAGCAACACCATATTATGCTCTTTGATGTCCTGATAATTGGAGAATTTTTCCTGTTTATTAGGATAGTTCTTAAAGGCTACAGTGAGTTGTGCTTGGTTTGGTTATCCTGCTGCCTCCAAAGGCATTCTTAAAGCATTTCTCTCCTTATCAGAGAGGAAGCCAAGAATGAACTTTGAAGATAAGCTAAAAGAAACATGTTTTACATAGCAATTTTTTCTTATTGCTTTGTTAAAATGATGAGAGGAGCTTGTACTGGGGGGTGAATGAAAGCACCAGCATTCATTACACTATGTATCCTCAGATGTTGTCTCTCCACCTTCCTCAAATATACCTACCTCAAACCCATAACCCCGCACAAAGACACTTTGTGAGAAAACAGGCAGAGCAGCTTCTAATCAGCACCATCCAATACTAAAATACCACTTCTTTCTGAAAGCTAGTATGACGGACAGTGCTTCCCAGAATCATGGTCTGGCATCTAAATGGCAGATATGCTGAAGACCATTTAGAAAGCAAACAGTACCCTGTGTACCTATTGGTCTCCAGACAGCCCAGTGCAAGACCACATCTGTTCTACTCTTTCATAACGATGCTTTAACAGCTAGGCAGAAATGAGATTGTTTGCTCTTTAACTGCATCATCTACAGTTTAGAATACTAAATTAAGCCGCGAACCAGAAGGCTGGTGACCGGAGCATTGGTATGATCTCCTGAATGAACCACCCCACAAATCACATCTCTTTACAAGCAGAAGAAAAACAAGTATCTATCTCCATAAAAGCTGGCAACTAATACGAAAGCAGCAAGTAGTTGCTTTTGTACATTTGTTCTGGTGAAGGGCCATTTATTATTTTAAAAGACACAATGGGAATTTACTTGTAAATTCAATGAATTAGGATGATAACATTTGCCTCACATGAGGCAGATTTCAAACAATACATTATTATTACAGTAATGACTTCCAGCTTTCATTAATATCTTTAACTTGCACATGGAATATTACGTTCAAATTCTACAAAGACAAAACAAATTCTACTTTGTATTCAGGCCCACTTCACACAACAGAAATATTGCAAAAAAATCTCATCTGAAGAAATTCTGAGGTTGTGTTAGAACTTGGAACTTTTCATTTAGTTATTTTCTTTGTTTACTGAAAACCAAGCTCTTTCCTTCATTTTTATACTATTTCATGACATATCAGCAGCAACACGTACATACTTTTACCACTAACATATGTCAGTATGACAGAATAGGTGAAATACTGTATTTGAAAGTTTAAGGGAAGCTACTACTTGGAACTACTTAAAGAATATTTCTCTTCTTTACTAAGAAAGTACCTCCTGTTTATTTTAATGAAATACTTTCAGGATGTGACTTGTTTCCTTGCAGTTTAATTTACTTACCTTTTCAGTATCTATTCCTCTGGACATTGACCAGGTGGAAACGATGTAATCCATCACACGTTCACTCAGTCCTTTAGGGACTTGGTAGAGCTTTAGAAAGTCCCGGACACTGTTCAGCATTTCATGATATCTGTTTGTATTAGCATACATTTGCTGAAATATGGTTGTCACATTTCCAAAAATGGTTGCATACAGAAGGGCTGTAAAAAAGAAGAAAAACAATAGGTATAACACATAAGTTGTGGTCATCAGCCTGTGTTCCACTGCGCTTTAAGACTGGAAATGCCAGGCCGATAGAAATGCATGCAATATCGGTGCTTTTTAGGAAGGCCTGATGAGCACAAGCATTTTATAGGTCACCTTCAACACTACAGATTGAGGACCACCACCCACTTTTGTGATGGTGAGTCCTGCAACACAGAGTTGCTGAAACACAACTATTTGTCTTTGTCCATCAAACAATTCAGTAGTATCCAAACCCTTACAAAACCACAACAGAAGACACAAGAATTTTAAAACAAATAACCTGACAGCAAATACTTTAAAATTTCATCTCTGGTTTAGAGCGCCTGTGTTGAAATGCCATCAGTGACAGATTTCCAAGCTTTAAGTGCATTACCACAGTAGTAAGCCGAGTCACCATTACCCACCTCAGTGTGACAATAACAATGCATCAAAGCAGAAGATGGAATATGTAATAAACAGCTACCATGGGTCAGTGATTTATAGATGTAAGTTTAATAATACATAAAAAGTCACATTATGTTTTATATTCTTCAGGCAGAAGAACAGCAAGGCCTGAGGCAAGAGCTGGAGCCCTCAAACACAGACCAAATGCTGCACAGCCCTTCTGACTTCATTCAGTATAGTTATGAAGCCAGCTGGTTCATCAAGATGGGTTTAAGAATAAACACGAGAAATTAAAAAAGGCAGTATTTCCAGGTGTGGAGAGAAGCAGATAAAAACACACAGGACTTGAGAAGATCCACCTGCTGAAGCCCAAGACAGAACAGCAGGCTGGTGGAAGTCTCAATGGTCATGTTTTGATGGCTTGCAGAGGCTGGGGCTGAGGCTCTTCCAGCCAATCCAGCCCTGAATGAAAGGGAAGGAGAGGAAGCCTCAAGGGGAGCTTTCCTATATTGTGAATCAGGTCAGTGATAAGTGAGAGGCTGGCTGTAGAGGGAGAGGAAGAGTTAGATGGCAGATGAGCTGATAACCACAAGTGCTCTGGCTTGCTGAGGAAGTTCTTCCTCTTTATCATTTCCTGTCCCCCAAAACAGGCACCAAATTGTCAGTATCTATTCCACTCAAGATAAAAATAAATAATTGAGAAGTCATATTTATAAAAAAAATAAGAGAATATTTTGCCTTATCTAAATACCCCTTTTTGCTGTTTATTTCCCCCCTCACCCCCTCTTTTTTGGGGGAAACAAAAAATATATATTTCCTCATTCCATTCATTCCTTTGAGAATACAGCTATTTGTTCAGGTCAGTGTTATAGGCAGATATCCTTAAGCCAGCTAAGATGCTTTAGGGTTTTATGACCAACAGAAACCCTTTGATAATGTGCAAGAGAAACTTATAGGACTGTCTTTTCCCTGATCGAGAGATGCGATTTAAATTTAGGCTTACTCAAGGCCTTTACACTGCTGATTCTCTACACAATTCCTTCTTGACGCTGTATGACTTCTTTTTATGAGTTCCTGTAGAGACCAGCTCTCCCCTTTTCCAGCTACCCCTCTGTACAGACAGGTATAAATATATATATAAAACTGTGCAAATTGGAGAGTATGAATAGGGATACAGTAACCAGAAATGTATAGATTATTTCTCTGTTTAACCTTAACTTGTGCCTGTGCTAAACCATACCGGAAAGTCTGATGCAATGAGTACCGAAGAATGAAGAAATGCTTTAGAAAACAGATTTACTATAAATAATCCTTAATCCATGAGTATTTTGTAGTTGAACAGCATTACCTTTCCCAAACTAAGTCCTGTTTTGCTCTCCGTTATGCAGATGCAAACACAACCCTACAATATTGCTACCTTAGGCCCTACCTACACGGACTTTTACCAGGTTCCCTAAGAGAAACCAAACCCAGGGCCTCCAAAACTGCAAAGTCCCACTGGCAGCACACTGCAGCAGCAGAAGGCATCCACAAACATCGTTATTCTGCCAGCCAGTGTAACACTGAAAATAGGTGACAGATTAGGAAGAGGGTCACAAGCAGATTCTTATCTGTAGATTTCTGGGCAACCATACTTGTGCGCATACAACTATCTCTTGCTCTCTGGCGAACAGTGAGACCTGCTGGTTCAGTATCTTGGGACGTATAGCTCTATGTCAGCAAAGGTAAAATGGAGTCCCCGCTCTGTCCCATTACCGTCCAGCTACATGAAGCCTAAAGAAAAAACAGAAATTTGGTTCTTCATTTTGATTATTATGAGGCGAACAGTCCTAGAGCAATTTCCACTGCAAATTGCAGCTACTATGCTCCAATATGACAGTTATCTTGGCAAGAAAAATTATTCCTGCCTACATTAATTTTTAAAAAAATCCCCAAACTTACAATTCTTAATTTATCATTAGCTAACCACTTTAGCTAACCACTTTATTACTATTAAAGACACATTAAAGCCAAGGATTTTTGCAGCCTAATATTGGGTCGATACATTAACATATTAAACATTGACCTCTCCTGCATAGAAATAGCTAGCTGTGTGCCTTTCCTCCTTTTCAAAGGAATAATGAAATGAACCCACTGCAGTACACTGCAGCCCCAGAAAGATTTCAGAAACACACACTCTACTACAGGAAGAAAGTTGGGCAATTTAGGACAGAGCAAAATCTCCACATCCTCGTTTCAAGACTGATTGGATGCTGACATTAGACCAGTGCCTTGTAACAGCAACAATGCAGGTCATATGCCAACATCCAAAGGTCCCTGGAGCCCTTGGCCAGAGTTTGTAGTGTTGCCCTACAGACTCTATAGAATCTATCAACTCCTTAGCAGTCCTATGTGCAGGGGATCACAGGAATTAAGGAAAAGTATTTTAAGGGGTGAAGGAGGGTGGCAGGGGAAAATGTCCTTCTGTGGGATGGATTCGACTCAAGCATGGCCACAGGTGCACCATGCAGAAAGGTCACAAATTAATCTGACCCCAACAGCTTCCTTGGATGCATCAGCTGGATGGAGGCTGTGCAGTGGTTTTTGAGGAACTGTGTCCAGGAATAAGCCTGTAGCAACCATGCCTACACCTCAACCAAGGAGAAAATTTCTTCTGCAGAACAAGTAATAGCCTGTTCTAACGCTGCATACAAAGCCGCAGCACATCAAGCAGACAGCAAACACCTCCTCCCCATGGATATCAAGATCCTTCAGAAAAGATAGAGCCCCCCCCGCCCCGCTATTAATATTCTTTTCTGATAATAGATAAAGAAAAACACATTGTCCCCAACAATGTGGCTACGCATTTACAATGCAGTCTGTGTCACCCCATTTAAACCAGTGTTTAAATAACGTCAAAGATAAAAGCATAGTAATTTCAATAGCCAATTACCCGCACAAGTGAATCATGAAGGTCAGACAGGTTGGAAAGATCACCAAATCATCTGCTACTTTTAATGATGTAACAAATAAGAATAGAGAAATAAATACAAGTCAGTGTAGGTCTCAGCTACCACAGTAAAAGATCTGGGATCTGATTTTAGAATTCTAAGAGGAAGAATTTCTATCTGTAAGAATGAGAGGTTTGCAATTACCCCAATTACAGATGTAAGTGCTGCATGCGGTTCCTGAGATGAATCATCAGATTGATGATGATTTGTTCAAAATGCACTCACCCAAAGCCCTTGCATACAAAATGTGCACATAAGAACTATACAGCAACAAGTGAGACCAACATCAACTAGTGAACAACCTCTTACATCTTGCCCCCAAGACTTTCAGTGCTTTCTAAAACTGAACTGCCTTCATTTGCACTTTCTGGAAAGCTGATCCAGAAAGTCTGTCTGTCTGCATATTAGTTCCACTTAACAATTAAAAACCCAAAACAAACCCCTGTTACACACTTAAGGAGTAGCCTGTGCTAACCTAAATACTATTCAAAGAGCAAGCACCTGGATTTACAAATAGTAGATGATTAAAATGTATAACTGCACTTTTGTTTCACTAACAAATTCCTAGTTTACAACAAATTATTGAGTTCATAGATGGCTGAGAGAAAGCACAGCCTTGAAAACCTGTTGCACTATATCAATTCTCACTGAAGACAAAACATAACCATAAATTAACCACAAAAATTGCATGCCTCAAAGGCGTTTTTCAGATAACACATTGTGAGGTCACACAAAATTAACATTGATCAGATAAAAAGAAAAGCAGAAATTAATAATTGTATGGATTATAACATAATTATATGAGAAAAACACACTGTTTTAAATGTGCAATTAGAACAATGTAAGAGCTTATAATTGCTTGAGATTAGGGGTCTTGATTAGTGATAATTATGCCTACTTATGGGTAGAGAGCATGCAGTTAAAAGAAAAACGCTGAACTGTTAATTACAGTCTGCAAGCAAATACCAAACTGAACAGGTATCTATCAACAAACTGTTTACAGCACTAATTTTGACAGAATTATTTGTAGTCTTGCACCTTGAAACCAAAGCATCTAAAGTAAGATTTACTTACCAAGTATCTATATAACCTTCTAGAATAGTACAGAATTTAAATAGGTTGCCCCATTTTCTATCAAGACAGATGCAGAGCTGCTTAATTTGCTACTTCTTAGGAAGCTTTGTATATTATAAAGTTTCCTATTTGTAATCTTTTATCTACATTTTATTTTTTATTATTACAATGTATAGAGATATCATTTCATTTAGCTAGTAAAGAATAAAGGTAAACAACTTAGACATAATCTAATTAATATTATGCACTTTATGAATTTTCACAATATATTTACATAACATTTTCACATGGTGCAAAACAAATTACAATTGCTACTATCTTATTAGCATGTACATCAATTCCTGAATTTCACAACTTGGGGAAAAAGACATTTTTTGAAGTTCTTTGTAAATTCCCAGAGGAGCTCTCCCCCATGCTGTTCCAGTGACTGTTAGATCCTGCTCTTCCCACGGCTCTCTATTCTCCCAGACAGAACTGATACAATGCTCCACCTCCCTCCTCTTTCACTCCACCGGCTTGTAATTTGCACCTCAGCTTAGGTACCCCACAAGCAAAAGCAAGGCAGTAGCAGTGGCAAAGATCAAAGAACTGGCATGCTGCTATCAATTGAGCAAGTCTGAAAATCAATTCAATGGCAAAGAGCAAAGCAGAAAGCCTGAATAGGCCATGAGGGACATGAGCCATCAAGCTACGTGGCAGAACCACTTGACTTTTAGGGTGAAAGATGAGAGACCACAAGCAAATTTTATTAAACTCTTAGTCAAACCCTACCGCAAATCTTCTCACACTCATCATCACATTTGCTGAAATCACCCTGCTGATGACAGATAGGACATAGGAGGGCCACACTGGGCTCCAGCTACAATGGAAATGTCTCCCCTGCAGAAGGATAGGCCACCAGTGAGGACACAGTTGATAAGGGCTAAACAACAGAGCATCAGAGACATGATTTTTTTTCCTCTTCCCATCACCAAAAAAACAAGAACTGCAATGAAATGAAAGTCAGAGACATAAACAAGGGAACAGCTGCTCTAAGAAGCCACTTAAGCAACTACCAAGGACTAGAGTAGTAGAAACATCTGTGCACCTTAAAATAGGCTGTCGTCAGTATGTAAGGGCAGAAAGGGAAGAGTTAAGAACAACTATGGAACAAACACCACAAACAGCTCCCACTTCTCTCCTCACACCCTTTCCTGACTCTTACAAAGTAAAAGCAGTCTGCTACTACAGCAGCACTGACCCACAGGCGAATAACCTCCTGTTATCTCAGAGACTTGAAACCACTTACATTTTGCCAGATTAAGGCTTAATATGGAAGAAGAGAGGTAAATGTCAGTAAAACACCAACCCTTCCAAAGGTGCTGAACTCCAGCATCCCTAAGGATGCTTCAAAACTGAAGGTTTTTTTATTTTGACTTGATCTGGTAACACCCACACAGCTGGTAGCAGCAATCGCAGGTGTTTTGGCTCACAAGAATTTCACAAGCCTGGGCATCGTGGGCAACACAAATCTCTAACAGGTTTTGCTTTTGCCTTCAGCGTGTTTGGGCCGAGATAAACAGCATGGGAAAACACACAGACCAAAACTGATCAGAGGAGCGATCAGAGCCAAAGTGAATAAAAGCCAATAAAAGAAACTTCAGCATCAGCCCTGCAAGAAACCTCTCCAACACAAACAGCTCTGTCTAAACTCACAGTGAAGGGCCAACACCAGTTTGCACTCTATGAAAGGCTGCATCTTGGATCCAAGAGCCTGCTTATGAAAAGAGAGGATCTGGCAATCCGTCCAAAGGAAGGGTGGCTATTACCTCCAGGGCCAAGGCTCCTACCTCTGTACAGCAGCACCTGACTAAATTAACACAATCCCACTAATTAACACTGAAAAGTCTGGATTTTGGCAAATTAAGAAGTGTCCAAACAAGTAAAATGGCAAGAATCCTGATTCACAAAACTCATCATTCATTTGTTTTGACTGCTACTGTTTAGTATTATACTTATACTGAAAGGCGCTAACAGTCATCCAGAGGGGGATTTAATGACAGCCACAGACTCCATTGCAGCCAACACGCTTGCAGAAAAGCAGATTACTAAAGTAATCAGATGCACAACAAGTCAGAACTAGCCTGTGAGGACTTGGATGTGTTCTTGGTTGCAAAATTAAGGAATAAGAGTCTGGTTGTACCTTACATTTAGGAATAAGAGTCTGGTTGTACCTTACATTTGTGCTGTAAAGGGAGGCCAACAGAAGATGACACAAGCATGACACTGAAAGGAATTAAAGAGAAAAGCATCCTGGATACAGAGAGACTTCAAGCTGGTAGACTTTGAAACCCCTAACCACAAACTTCTCTCACCTTCAGGAAAAACAGGGCTGCATGTTCTTATGCTATAAACAGCACTTGCAGACCAATGAGTTCACCTGATTCTTCTCACTTAAATTATCTGAAGGCATCAATATTTCTGCAAGGCCCTGTACTTCCACTGACTGGTTAGTTCCAATGGGGTAATGTCATTTTACATCCAAAAGTGCATCATAAACAAGATATCAAGATATGTTCTGCCTCAACTTACAGGTAAATTCTTAAACCTGCCAGATAGCCATGACTAACGGCAAACACAGCAATTAATTGAAATTAGGCCTTAGCCCTTGATACCAAAAAGACTTTCAAAGAACCATTACAGTTTAATCAATGAGTCCACAGAAAGCTCCTTGCAGAATCAAATTTTATTTCAGTCAAAATACAACAATATGGCATAGCAAGAGCAACAGGCAAGAAGATTTGCAAGGGGAAACGTCAGCATGATTATTCAAAGGTTAGACTAGAGAAAAAAGGAGATAATTCCACAGAAACGGCACTTTCCAGTCACCTCTCCATGTTTTATCCCCCACAAGATAGGTTCATCTCTGATAAGGTAAGACAGAATGGCCAGGAAACGTACCGATTTTCACAACCAGTTAAAACAACTACAGTTCCTGTAAAGAACAAGATATTTATCAGAACATCTTTAGGAGGGTCATAAAGGGTTTTAAGTGTGGAGCAGGATCTTGATGATGCTCTATGTTTTAAGCATGTATACTTCAGTGAGTGCTAAACCTTGCTCTAGACTAAGCCAATTTGATTATCAAGAGGAAACTAACTGTACAAACAGATTACAGCTGCAAAAACCATCTGTATTCCAAACATACGAGGCCAGACTCACCAGTGGGACACTTATCAACAAGGGATGACTTCAGCTCGATGTATTCACTAGCAGGTTTTACCATGACGAGAATTATTAACATGGCAAAATCTGATTAAATCCTCTGCAATTTGCAAGAAAGGACACTCTTTTACTGTTTTGTAGAATTTTATGGACAATACAATTTAAATTGTCTAGAAAATTGAAATGGATTTCCATTTCACTTCCCAGCACTAATGAACAGATCACCATTTAAATGACAACTGGGCCATTTAAGGGCATCGTTTTTCTTCTACAATATATACAGGGTAATGCATAGCCATTTTCAATTACTTGGTTAAAATTAAGTCTCCAGATACTGCTTCTAGGTTTTTACCGACTTGCGCCAATATGAAGGCTTTTGCTTTGAAAGCTGTTTTCTATCTACACTCAACTTACCTGAAATGGTTACCCCCAATTAGAAGCAAACTCTCATTTTTTTAAAATCTATTACTGAAATAGAGCTAAACATAAAAAAACCAGTTATGAAAAGATTAAAGAAAGGAGTGAATAAAGAGGAAAAGTTGTTCTCTTTTCATGTGAAACTGCTTACATACGTAGTTTTTATGGTTCCTCTGTTTAACTTATTTCCTCTATGATTTGTATGATGTTTTCCACAAAGCCTTGCAGGAGGGAAATCTTGAGAGGCTCAAGATCGTCTTTCATCCAAACTTTCTGGCCCTTTCCCTACAATGCTGCCACACGTTCTACTGGGCTTTGTACTGCTGGCTCAGGCCCATTCCTGTTGGCAATTCCTGAGCCTGATTTTGCAATAACCTACCTGTGGCATTTGAGAGTTCAGAACTGGATCTGAATTTTGCACACCAAAGCCATCATCTAGCACTTATGCATACTTAATTCTGGACTGCACTTCCCCCCATCATTGATGCAACAAAAGAGTTTGATGGCTAAAGTCAGCTGCTGACAATTGCCCAAGCAGCATTCTCCAGCGTGATTCCTTTTGGTCATTGCTCCAGACCTCATTTAATTAAGGTATCTTACATTCAAGTGAGATATTTAGAGTAACCCTTTGTTCCCAAAGGTAAATGGATTCAGGTAGATTGCCTCTACTCCCATCAGAGCACCCATGTGGGAAGTTGGTAGCTGGCTGCATTTCTTGCTGAGTATGTTCAGATCTGAATCCACCAGTAAGACTACGAGGAGGAAGGACCATAGGCCTCCCCTGAGGCTGCAGTGATCTCACTTGTCATTAGGCTTAAAACCTCAACTCAGCTATGCACTTAAACATAGGCTTTAAACACTACTCCATGGGTGTGAGCATGTATGCCTGTGATTAAAGTTAAGGACACAGTTAGGAGAAATACTGAGACAAAGCAGCTCTCTTCGACCACTAACTTACAAAAGCTTTTGCTGTCTATGTAGCAAGTACATCACAGTCTTTTTTTAGGTTTTGTCTTCTCTGAGAACAAAAGAAAAGGTAAAATTTTAATGCCTATAAATTATCCCAATATAAAAGCAGAGTGGGATGAAGGTACTACGGTTTCATTGTGAAGTGAACCAGAGGTGGGTGGTAGAGTACTGGCCTCACCCAGCCAGCTGATGTAAAAATTGCACATCCCTTGTCCCACAGATTCCAGGGAGAAGTAACTTCTCTGGATTAACTGCATTGTCTCCAAACCAAAAACTAGTTAAACAAAACCCTCAAAACAACAGAAAGTGTGTAACTGAGATGAAGCCTGGGTCTTCTGTAGCTTATCTGGCTTACACTCCCTAGCACCCTTCAGCTGACTTTGCTCCAAGCAGTCACACTGCAAAACAAGCAGTGATCCATACATTGGCTGCACAGAGAGGTTGTGTTAATCACTGAGGAGCTGTCAAGCCTGTTCAGTTGAAAGGCGAGCCAGCTAGAGTTAAGAGCATGTCTGCACCTGACAGGATGAATGGATACCTAAGTTAAGGACAATGATTAATTCTCAGTTCAGATCAACTTTGCTGTGAAATTAAGCCCCTAAAGCTATTGCACCTAATTGGACTGTGCTGTACCTGACTGCTTTGCTTCCCCGCAGCTCAGGCTCTGAAGCTTCTGATGCAACAACCTTGGTAAGCCAGGCTCCTGGAGTGGTGTTACTTCAATAACCACAGGAAGATTGCAAGACGCTCTTCAGCTGACACTGAGTGACCTGCCAATCCCACCTTGCACATCCACATCTTTTACTTCTGGGTGTAACAAGTACAAACAAGTTATGTGACTGTATTCCACACAGGGTTTTCAAACACTTCCCAAACAAACCTAAAGACAAACTGGTCCAAAAGCTTCCCTCTTCTGGTGTCATTAAATAGTTACAAATATTTAATGGTGTTTATAACACAAATAAGAATACTGAAGCTTTTAATTATGTTGAGTAAGCAAATGAGGTCTGAGATAAAGACGACATTCAGAGATGAAGACTAATTTGAAGTGGTTAAAGAATAATTGTCACTGGAATGACTCGGTCTGAGTCATGCTCCTCCCACACACTAATCACAGATGTGCTTGCAGACCAAAATCAATAGGTACATACAGTATGTACAGGAATGGGAAATGGGAAAAGCTCATAGACAGTTGCTTCTCTAGGGAGCCTGCTTTACTGACGAGTAAAATGACAGGTTAGTGAAGACACATATGGCTTATCAAAAAATAACTGAAGCAATTGTTTGGGTTTTTAATGAGAAACCATGGACGACTGCATGTGAGAAGAATACTTTTCTCCAGAGTGGTGAAGAGGGTTATAGCCTAACTTTCAGAAATGGGTAATCATTACTGTTCCTATGGCTCCAGTCTTGAAGATGCTTGTCTTCCAGGTTGACTCTGCTGTTTTATTAGAATGCAGCAGGACTAAAAGCAGCAGTAAAGGCAAGCATGCATACAGCTGGGAGTTCCACACCTAACTTCTAAAAAAGGTACATTATTACATTTGGGGTAGATGTTATTGCATAAGAGATACTGCCTAATTTCTTTTTAAATCAAGCATTACATAGAAATCATCTGACACCTAAAAAAATGTCAGGTAGCTGTGTTTTGTGCTTTGGTGAGCTTGTTAGCAAGCCAGCACAAAATGCAAATATATTTGCACATACACAAACTTATACAGTCAGAAGTAATGATGTAGTAATATCCCATTGGGACCTTTTTAGACAACTATACTGCTTGTGCAGTGCCTGAACCAGTGAGGCATACAAGAATGGCATTTGCAGATGCTAATAAGCTGAAGCTGGCCAACAGAAAGTACAGAGGACTCTCGAAGGTAATGAAATAGCTCTGTCAATAATTTGCAGCTACAAACCTCATCCAGTAGTTAGGCACACAAAGCTTTTCCTTGCTTAGGGAAGAATGATTTAGGGAAGACTGCAACTATCCCAGACGTACATTGGTTGCAGCAGAGTATACAACAGGCCTCTGTTTCAAATCTCAGTGCAGGAGCAGAGACCTGAACTCAGGTCTCCCATTTTCCTGTAGAGTTCCTTCACCTTTAGGTCACTGGGTATTTTGAGAGAATGAGAAAGGAGAAGAAAAGAGTTTTCACTGTTAGACCTGTTCCAGTCTCCATAAATACAGCAGGGATATGAACCAAACATTTCCATATCCTTGGAGCCTTTTAACCATGAAGTAATTGATTAGAATGGAAGAGGCAGATATCTCTAGCCATAAACACAGACACCTCTGCTCTCACCTCTCCACAGAGTAATGCATTTTATGGGAGGCATGCTCTGGGAAGCTTTACTTGGCCAGCCCCAGCAGGTGGAGAACACCTACTATCCTAGCACTCCCAAAAGATCCTAGGAAAAAGGTAATTTCTAGGATTGGTTTAAGTGATTTCACATGTGTGCATCATCAGTCTTAGGAACCACAGGGATATAAGGTGGCTGTAGCAATTGGTAAAGGTAGCCAGAACCTCAGTTTAAGTTAGCCCTAGCACATCATCAGGAGTCAAACCTCAGAGTAAACTGTTCATCACAGTGATACAGGACACATAATATGAGAACAATGGCTCCTCCTGAACTTAAATCCTGATCTCTGGATTCCAAAACAAAAAGTCCTGACAGTTCAGATCCCTACTCTCTGCTGACACAGCACTAGATCTAGCCTAATCCTGCAGCAGTCCCAAGGCAGTCATTAAGGAAGCATTCCCTGATAGTTCTTGCAGATCGGGGATAACTTTCAGAACATCAGAGGACCTCCAGAAGAGAAGTTTTTGCAGTTATCACAAGTCTTTCCCTTGTTTAAGCACTGAAGAACTTGCCTTCTGTAATTCTCTGCCACATGCACTGTCACCTAAGTAGCATCTACGAGATCTTCTTAAATTCTTCCTTCCCGCTGATGGAGGCAACAAGATCTTACAGCTCATACAGTAACTGGAGACTAACAGTAGGAGTTGGGCAAACAATTGTGGTAAATATATTCCATGTAATTTACAGGCATTGAAGTTATCAAATTATAAAGAAGTAAAAATGCAGGAACTCATTTTAGCACTTACCAAATTGTGGTAATAACCTGCATGCTATCTTTTAAAAGCTATGTGAAGTGAAGAACCATTTGTAAGCTGTGTGTGCTACCATGAATATTCATTTACTGGTCGTAGGAACAAGCAAGGATAGAATGCTTTTCAACAGCTTGAATTTTTTATATTATATCGCTACTACTGGCTGTCAGATATTAATGATTCTTGACAGAATACTTATCTTTGATCTGTTGCTGTAATCAATCAGCACATGAGCACTGGGCTATTAAAATATTTTTCTGTCAAGCTCACTTGACATGCTTTGAATGGTACACAGCCTCAGTGTTGGGATTTTGGGTTGGGGGTTTTTTTTGTTTTTTGGGGTTTTTTTTTAAGGGTTTTGGTTTGTTTGTTTGTTGTTTTTTTTTAAAAAAAAAAGATATGAGAGTCTACCCGCAAACCACACAGCTAGATTTTCTGGATAAGCATCTCTTAAAGTTGTCCCTAAATATCACTCCTGATTTGAGCATTCAGGATCCGGTCACCATGGTTTCAGCTCCCTCTGACAAATGTTCCTCTGATGGAGAAAGGCAGGATAGATGGTTATCTATCTACCCCACGTGTACACACATACTCTTCCTTAAACCATTTCCCCCTGTCAAATTCTTGTCATCTACCTGGCCCAAAATTACTCTTCATGCTTCCTTCCAGAAGTTCTGCCCTCCTGTTTTCTCTCACCTCTTCCAATTTTCTATTCAATACTCTGTCTTCTTACAGCCTTTCAGAAACCTGTCATGGGAACAGTGATTTAGCAGTCTCTCTGCATCACAGAGCCTGCAAAATTTAAATCAACAGCATAGCAGACCCATCAAAGAGGCTGCCAGACCTTCTTGGCCTCAATAGAGAAGCCTAATGACTAGGAGGGAATCAAAGTTAAATTAGATGGTCAAGAGAACAGGGAGTCTTCACAGGTTGCAGGAGGGGAGAAAGGGGAAGAACGGGGATGAAAGCCTATATAAGTAAGAGCGGGATGGAGGAGTGGAAAAGGAACGTAGGTGAGGTGAGGAACGTGGAACACACAGCACCAGACGATAGCTGAACTGGTGAAAAATACAGAGAGAGTTTAAATGTCCAGTTTTCTGGACAGGCTTGCCTTTACTGATACCAATATCCTCGAAGTCAAAAAGACACACTTCAGTAGCCCTGCAGAGGGAGGGAATAGCTAAACAGTGGTATGGTATGTACAGAGCACAGTAAAAGACATTCTGTACTAGCAAGATGTGAAAAGTTAGAGAGGCAAGGCAGGAAAAGCAGACACATGGAGCAGTTTTCAAAAGGTCACACGGGAGGGTGTGTGACAGAGCTGGGAACTCAGCCCAAACCTGCCAACTCAGGTCCTCTCCCCTACACACTAGCCCCCACTGGCTCCTGCACTGTATTTGCGGTATTTTTCAGCACTGATGAGATAAGGAGCAGGGTTTTTCACCTTTTGCTTTGCCCTTTGCCTATCAGCTTATTTCCTCCACAGGCCATAACACCCATTTTCTGTGTCCAGAACCTTCTGCAGCTTCCGGAGGCTAACAAGCACCGATTCTCTCTGAATGTTTTGGTAACCAGCTCCCAAGAGAAAACAGAAACACTGTCTCTGGGTGAATCTCCATTTCTCCAGGAAAAAGAAACCGTACCGAAAGCCTCCTTAATGAAGAAACTTTGAGTTAGGATGACATTATCTAAGATCAATAAGGGAAATGCAGCAGCAATAGGCTGAGCTGTGGCTAAGAAGCATCCCTAAAAGCTTTATTTGAAGAGCGTGTCAGAATTGTGACTGCAAGATGCTTCAGACTGTGCAAGTCAGACCAGAGAAACACAGTGCCTGTAATAACAAATAATACGGCAAGAATGTTGTCTTTGCTAGAAGCAATGAAAATAAATTACTCTTTTTTTTATATCTTAAAGCAAATACTCTGTAATTTTTATTTACTTTTCTCCATTTTTTTCAATGCTGAAAGCTTAGGCAATAAGTCAGAAAGATGAAAGAATAAACACTTTAGAACAAGCCAAGGGGACTAGACAACAAATCCAGAGAGATTATTGCAGAGGGCACTAAAGAGAACAAAAATGTTGGGTCCTAACAGTATCCTTCATACAAAGCCTAAGTAAACAGGTTGTCACAAGGAGGGTGTGAAAGGGAGGGATAAAGTCCTTTGTGCTACTCTGCAGACTGGCAGAAAAGAACTTCAAGAGCTTCTGCACAGCCACAAGTCTCTTAACAGCATTTTCACTTGCCCAACTTCTCCTCATTGCTGTGCCATCAGAGACAGCATCCATCCATCTAGAGATCACTGCTCCGCAGTTGGAAGGAGAGGAGATACTGGTTCTTCTGAGCATGCTGCCAATATCTTGAACCTTTTTTCCTCCCCAGCTGTGTGAATCTATCTTGCTAGGAGCCTTTCCTATTTGACATTATTTTTCTACCACTGACAAGGCAGAGATGAGAAATCCCAAACAGTTCTAAATGCTACCCCATTCCATGCTTCATATTAGTGTGGTCTGAGAGGTGCACAGGAAAGAGGGAAATTGCTCAGTAAACCATTTTTGACTGGAGTGTGTTTTCATGTTCCTAATCCAAGCGCAGGAGGGAGAGAACACGTGTGTATCACACAGAAGGCAGAAGATTCTTAAAGGAAGTCTTTTTATACTTCACCCCACACATCAAGAATATGTTTCCCCTTCCAGATGATAACCACTGTGATCTGAAAATCTCCAGCAGTTAATGCCCAGTCCTGACTCCCTCTGCTGGTACTTGCAGACAGTCTCCCCTTTCTCAGCCTTGGTAGAGGAGCAATGTCCTTTAGTGTTTCCAACAGCAGTATGATAGTGGGAATGTGTTGTCACAGCAGTTTCATGAACATGTTTATAAACATTTTGTGAAGTGTTTGAAAAAATACTTTGGAATGTTTGAGTGCTCATTATCAGGGTTTTTTTCCTTCCTGTATTATACTACCCCTGTACTGTCTGATAGACCCATACTTCCAGCTAAAGTTAGAACAGAATTAAGTTGCAATGAATACAAAACCTTTACTTGCCTTAATCCATGGTTTCATACTCCACACAAAAAGGACAACTGCTAATAAAAGTCTTTTACACAAACCACAATTCATCAACATTAAAATAAAGAGTGAAAACACAGAAAAAGCTTTAAATACTAGAAGTTGTGAGCTGGAAGTGTGGGAGCTCATTAAAAAAGCACTGCACAAGAATGCTCAAGGCAAATGCCACTCAAACTTTTTCTACTCTGAAGTTATTTAATCGTCACAGCAATCACAAGGGATAAGGCAATGTGTAAAGGAATTGGCTTCTGCAGGCTTGCTGTTGTTCAGTCTTCTGGAAAGGTATTCACTGTAAGAGTGCCATCAATTTAAAATGCTTCTCAGTTCTAACCTGAGGCTTGATACTTCAAGCTGCAGAGCACCCTCAGCTGAAACAAGCCAAATGACATGGGGCTTCTGAGTGCCCCAAAAGACTAGAACCCCAAAATAGGGGCAAACTGAAGTGATCAGCAAGTAGAAATACTTGTTTTACACACACACACACACATGCACAAAAGCTGAATTCTTCCTTTTTTTTCCCCCCACCAATTCCAATAATCCACCATGAAGACAACATATTTCCTGCATCAGTTCTTTCTGCTCATTCCCTGAGCATTAGAAGCTAAGCTAGTGGTGCAGCATCAGGGAAGTCTACATTTCCATATAATACACATTTGCATGGAACTGCCCACTTTTCTTTTTCACTTCATTTACAGTCACTTACACTGTTCTGCACAGACTGTATGAAAACATGCTACAAAATCAGCATGGAAATTTTTATAGGCATATAAATTATTACAATTGCTACAAGGCGGTGGACAAACCAGTCCTAGGCATGCGCTTAACTACTCAAATTTAAAAGATCTGAGGTATTCTGAAAAAGGTGTAGCAGCATCAATGTTGCCACAGGACTCACTCCACCAGAGTTACAGTCTTTTCTTGGTGAAGTAACCATTTCTTCATTGCTTTCTGTCAGCTAACTATCCATACAGAAGACCTACATTTCTCCTTGCTTTCAGGAAAGCCACAATCTGGCCCAGCCTTCCCAGCTGTATGTTCAATGAATTGCTGTGAGGGGACACAAGTGTGGTTGGATTACAGGTGCTCAGCTGCGCTGAACCTAGCTACCATCTCTGATATTCAGCTTCTAGGCACAAACCTTTAGTATTGGCTTTATGCACAACACATCTCATTTCTAAAACCAGTACCATCTCCCCATGTCCACACCTCCTTATCCCTCTAAGGTACTGCCAAAGTACCTCTGAGGAAGGCTACTCAGTTCAAGAAGAACTAACACAAACCACCATGTCATTAAATGATACAGTCTATCACCAGGCTCCCATTCAACAGCCCAACATTTGCACTGTGCTTGAATTGCTGTTATCTGGTCTAAAAAGTCAGTCCAAAGGCTGGAGCTCTCACACAGACAAACAACTAGACAACACGATGAGTGGGGAAAGAAAGGAGTTTCTTCACTGACCAAGTCTTTCTCTCCCTCATAGGTACTCCAAGAAGACCATCAGCCAGGTACCCTTCAGCTGACAAACACTGAACCACTACATTGACTCTTCTGCAATGAGAATTAAGAGCCACTGCAATATCTCCATGCAGAAGATAAAGGAGAAGCAACCAGAACTGAAGAGAGCAAGATTTAATCAGTGAGTCTCTGCCACTGTCTCCTTCTAAGAAGTCAAAGATGCTACATTTCTTTTATACCTTGAAATAAATTTAAAAAGCTCTTTCCACTGAAAATCCACATCCTTACCGATTTGCACCAGACCTCTGCAGATAGTCTAAACAGCAGAAACACCAAAATTCACTGCTCATTTCAATATGGCTACCAAAGATGGCAATATCTCATAAAGCCCAAAACTAGCACCTTCACTTTCCTATCATGTTATGTCACTGCTGCTTCTGCCAAAGCTGACTACGGAGTTCACTATGGCTCAGCTCCCAAATCCCACCCTTTTACAAGTCAACAGCTTTCCAAAACAAGCTGTGATGCTTGTTGTACTGAGAAAAAAAAAAAAATGCTACAGCAGCAAAGCAAGACTTAGTTTTTCTCTCAGGGTCTGTGCATCCAGCACAGCATCCATAAGCATAACACAAAATGCACATATGCACTAAAAGGCAAATTGGTGTAAACTAGTATAAAAAGGCTCTCTCCACCACCCTAGGGAAGAGTCATACCTTCAAGAGCTTCCAAAGAACAACAGTACAGAAGTTGATCAATGGCATTTGAAGTTTGACAATAGGGTTGTAAAAAGAGAAAGTTTAAGATTAAAGGGGAAAAAGTCACTGTGCTGTTGGTGACAGTAGCACGCACTCACCACTCAACTCTGCCTACCTAAAACAGCAGGTTTCAGAATGACCCCAGCTGAGGGGGAGCCTGAAGGCAAATGATTAAACAGCTGCTGTCCGGGACAAGAGTTTAATTAATGTAATCAAACCCATAATTAGGTTAATTGCAGCATGCAGACATCACCAATTAACTCACAAATTGCCAGTCCCACATATCTAAAAATCAGTGCCTGAAATGAAGCACACACAGCACTCTCTAGTATCACAGTGGGTTAGAGAGGAACACAGCAGAAGGGAATTTACTCCCCAAAAGAACACACAAAGCAGGATGCTTTTAAGGATCTCGGCAAACAAAATAGTGCAAAGAGCTCCAACTTCAGACAATACAAAACACACCAACTAGTCACACTTGGCTGACAAACAGACATGCTAACAAACACCTGTGCATAGCAACACAGCTTGGGTGAGGTCTAGCACAGAACTGACTGTGCAGAAAACCATGTCTGTGCTCTTTAAGCCAAGCTTACAAAGGGACAGGTACCAAAGATCAGCTTAACTAACCCAGTAGGTACATACTGTCCAGTATTTAGAAGTTCACTCTGTCCCTCACCTATCACCTTTTCCCAGACACTCCTAAGTTTCACACGTGCCCTGGGCTCCAGCAGCACCACACCTCCGCCAGATGCTACTGCTGCTGCAGCTGGGTTGCCAGCCCATGCCGCTTCTCCATAGCATGCGGATGCGATCAGGCTGGGCTGCAGGCACTGGCAGCTAAAGGCTGCCTATAAAAGATTCTATAAGTATGTCAGGGATAAAAGGAAGATGAGGGAAAATGCGGGCCCTCTCCGGAACGAAACGGGAGACCTGGTTACCCAGGACATGGAGAAGGCTGAGGTACTCAATGGCTTTTTTGCCTCGGTCTTCACCAGCAAGTGCTCAAGCCTCACCACCCAAGCCACACAAGGCAAAGGCAAGGACTGGCAGAATGAAGAGCTGCCCACTGTGGGAGAAGATCAGGTTTGAGACCATCTAAGGCTCCTGAAGGTGCACAAGTCCATGGGACCCGATGAGATCCACCCACGGGTCCTGAAGGAACTGGCGGA
>NW_008795317.1:2256261-2258968 GCF_000699145.1 Aptenodytes forsteri | reverse complement strand
GTGGTGAAACACTGGCACAGGTTGCCCAGAGAGGTGGTGGATGCCCCATCCCTGGAAACATTCAAGGTCAGGTTGGTCGGGGCTCTGAGCAACCTGATCTAGTTGAAGATGTCCCTGCCCACGGCAGGGGGGTTGGACTAGATGACCTTTAGAGGCCCCTTCCAACCCAAACTATTCTATGATTCTATGATATGCCCTTACGTTGTCCTCAGGGCAGTGGGTTTCAGGAGCTAAACATGCCCATCTTTTCCTGAGTCACACTAAAGTCAGGTATCTCCCTGTCACTTCCATGATTCGTTCTGTTGTGATTCATCCCAAGAAGGCAATACATATAATTTTTATGTCTACTCAGCACTTCCACTGACATTAAACTATGTATATGGCTAGCTCAGTAATTGCCTAATCTTGTGTGTCTTTCAAGGCCAGCATTTTCCAATGGGTCGCTATTAAAGGTCCTTACATTGTTGGTATCTTTCTTGAAAGAAGGCTCAGGTTTTTTCAAGAATTCTCCTCTATGAGTATTCTCTTGCTGCCAAATTTCAATTTCCAACCCTGCTGTTCTTAGATATCTGCTCTGAAGATCAAAATCTTGCTTTGTTAAATGGACAAACAACACCCTTGCTCTCAGAAGTGGCTGACCTTGATTATCTCAACTTGGAAATTGAAAGATTTAGAAAGTTAGGAACATGAGTCAAATGGAAAATAGAAAGAAAAAAAATGTGTAGACAGCCCTAATTATAGATGTTGCTACATTTTGTTTCTAATACTACCATGATGGCAGCAGACAGATAATAGCAGTAAAATCAGAAATGGTAGGAAGGACTCAGAACACAAGCAATAACATAAAACACATCATCAGCCTGTGGAAGGCACATAGCCATCAGTAAAAAAGCTCTTTGTTTTGGGGTTGAGTTTTTTTCCCTTTCTAATGGGAAGACACTGGTCTAATCAAGCTGTTTTGAATTGATGATCATAGTTGTTATGCTCTGTTTACTTGTCTGATTGTAATTTTTAAAGTCCACAGTCTGAATTACAGCATACGCAGTGTATTCACTACACAATGATAAAACAGAGGAACAGCATAGAGACCACGCAAGGAATATAGAAGCACAGTATGGTTTTGCTGTTGCACAGATATCAGCGCTAAGCTTATCAGCTGATACTGGGAAGGTGCAGTCATCTCTCTCACTAGAGAGACTGCATATCTGCAAGTTGCAGCTCCTTCCTGACAGGACCAGAAGAATTAATACCAGCATTGAAAGTGCAGTTGTTTCCACAAATAACTAGGGGTTTTAACCTGGCAGAATTAGCCTATGCTACTAGCCTTCTCTATTAAAGTTTTTCATTCACATTTTAACTTTACAATCCCATCCAGATTTTCTCTATTAAACAGCCTGCTTAGGTGCCATTGACATCTAAGTATGTACATCATTAACCTGAAAAATCATATACTCTCACACCCATTCCCTGTATTCCAAGGTCAGGGTTGTCTGGTGGGTCACCAGTAATAGATACTTATCATTCTTTAGACCTGGTTAATTGGGTTTTTTTATAGATACTAAGCACTCATAGCTGTATTTTGTGTCAGGGGCTTAGCAAGACAAAGTCAGGTTTGCTGTGTACCAAGTGGGGAAAATCAGAAGTTAAAACACAAATTATCAAGCACCCATGAAAATATTGGTCAAAATAACTTACCAAGGGTTAACAGAAAAATTATGTGACAGCACACGAAATAGTCTCCAATTCTGTCAACAGGCAATTTTTTGTTTGAACATTCAAAATTGACATAATTTGAATATCTGCCCCAGTAACGTTATATGAGGAAGAGTAAGTGCATTTACAAGCAGAGATTCTGAGTCAACCTCAGAAGAAATCCAACCCTTCGATGAAAGAGGTTTTGCCTTTCTTTACTGCAAAAGCTATCAAAACTCTGGCAGCTCCTGCGGGGCCAGAACCTTTAAAACTCCTCCCAGAACACTTCAGGAACAGCACCGCTGGAGTCAGCAGAGAAATCTGTGCGAAAGCAAAATCTGATCCTTAGGGTAAACAGGTTTTGTGGATTGTGTGTTGATTATTTCCTTCAGTTGGCACATTTATATGCTGCCCTCTCTCTTCTAGAGGACCTGATCATTGAGAACTGGGGCACAGAAGAGCAGCTTGCTTTCCATACCCACCCTAGACGCAGCTCAGCAGACACTCTGGAGGAAACTTGCTGGTTTTCAGCTATAATTACAGCAAGTGCTCTTTTTTCACTTTAGATTAAATCTACAGCCCGTTGAACTGTGAGAAGCAAGCAATCCTGTAGCAACCCTGCACCTGGATCGGGGCAATCCCAAGCACAAATACAGGCTGGGCAGAGAAGGGATTAAGAGTACCCTGAGGAGGAAGGACTTGTGGGTGTTGGTTGATGAGAAGCTCAGCATGACCTGGCAATGTGCACTTGCAGCCCAGAAAGCCAACCATATCCTGGGCTGTATCAAAAGAAGCGTGACCAGCAGGTCAAAGGAGGTGATTCTCCCCCTCTAGTCCACTCTGGTGAGACCCCACCTGGTGTACTGTGTCCAGCTCTGGGGCCCCCAACATAAGAAGGACACGGACCTGTTGGAGCAAGTCCAGAGGAAGGCCACAAAGATGATCAGAGGGCTGGAGCACCTCTCCTATGAAGACAGGCTGAGAGAGTTGGGGTTGTTCAGCCTGGAGAAGAGAA
>NW_008795317.1:2217565-2255957 GCF_000699145.1 Aptenodytes forsteri | reverse complement strand
GTGTCCCTGCCTATGGCAGGGGTGTTGGAACTAGATGATCTTTAAGGTTCCTTCCAACCCAAACCATTCCACGATTCTATGATTTAAAATGACCTGCAATTAATGGGCATTTCAAACAGCAGGTCATTTGGGAAAGTAGCCCTGCTTTACAGGAATGCAATTGGTCTACCAGGCGACCAGCAACTGATGGCAAGCTCCTCCAAAGCCATTAAAACAGAAGTACTACTGTGTAGCTATTGAAGGACAAAACTTTCCCGTTAGCAAGCAGTGGGGAATTTGGCTGTGCAGCCTCAGGCAAACATTAGCGCGTATCAATCATTTTGTGCATCGGTGCATAGAAAACGGTACAAAACCAGATACTTTCCTCTTAAAAGTATAAAGCAGCACTCTCTGGCAGTATAAGGTTAGAGACAACAATTACAGGAGGAAAGCAATGCTAGCAGCACACGTACACACACAAACACAGCAGTCTCAGATCTAAGTTCTTTCTTTTTCTCCACCCATACTGCCGCCTTCTGGGAAGCAGCTTCTTTCACTGCCCATTTATCTGAGATTCATCGAACTCTTCAGCTATTGGCAGTATTACTTTAAAGCCTGGGCCTACAAACCCCTGCCCCTGCTCCAACCCCTCCCAAGCCCTACCTAGTCAGTACACTACGTTTGCATATTGTATGGGATATCTGGCAATACCCAACATCAAAAGCTTACAGGAAACAGCATTTCTCATTCATGTGCAGCTGCCAAATGCTTTCCCAGATTCCTTCACCACTGCTCTCCACTTCTGACGCTATCTCATAATAAATCTCTGCTGAAGAGAGATCACAGCCATGATGTGGCTTACAGAACAGCTGTAGGAAGGAAAATGTGTAACTACTATGAGGACAGTATTTATGTCATCAACACTGATTTATGCATGTTTGTGCAGACTGTGCAAGGCTAGAAAGTTACTTCTGTTCCTGACCAATTCTACCACAGATACTCCCGCAATGCATCAGGAGAGGACAAGCTTCATAGCAGACTGCTGTCCTTCCCAACTGAAGGCAAACAGCTTGAGAAGTGTGGCTGCACTCAGGCTCCCTTTTCTTCCCTGCTTTTCTGAATGTCTTATCCACCCCAGTATTTCACTGGCCACTGAACTATTGAACTGCGCATTTCACTGTGCTGTGGACCCTTGCGATCGTACCAGTACTCCATGTACTGAACCATTCATACCTTTCTGCTATAGTTGCCTGATGCATCATATTCTCCACTTTAACCCACACTGGTAATGGCTGAGAGAGTTTTCTTCATGTCTGGCTGATGGCAAAGATGCAACACAATGGTCCCATAAACCACTAGTCTTCCCTCCAGTCTTCTGTATTATTGAAGTCTGCATATGAATAAAAGAGAACTCCATCCTGGATCTGAACTACACCCTCGTGAAGGGAGATATCTTTTATATTGGCATAATCACAATCAGAATCTCATACACTTTGTACAGTACAATAATCAAACCTGATAAAATCAGTACAGTCAGCTGGCCATACTTATCTTATGCCCCAGCATGCACTCTTCCTCACATAAATAAGTATCTCAAATTCCCTTTTCAAGTCCTTGTCTGCTTCCAAGCACCATGCTTCAAACCATGCTCTTCCAGCCGTGAAGACTGAAGAACAGAAATACTGTTCATCTATTGGACTACAGGTCTGTAACTAGTACAAGGAAACAACCATCTTAAACATGCACCGTGTAAGATTCTGTTTTTTAGGAAACAGTCAAAAAAGAAGTTTAAGAGTTTGAAAAGGAAAAAGAAGAAACCTTAATTTCAACTTCAGGTTCTATTTCTCTGTCTCAAGGCCTGCTCCTCCTTTTGTCCACCCACACACACCCCAGCATGAAAGCAAAAGAAGCAAGGGAAACTCAGTAGCTACAAGCTTCCATCTCACACCTGTCAGTGCATTTACTAACAGACCAACAGGAGCCCAAAAAGCAGATGGTCAGCTGTACTGCCCTGAAAGGACAACCTTCTGATGCCATCACTGGAAAACAGGAGCATCCATCCACTTGGCAGCTTCAAGTCGTACCCCAGGAGATGCTTGGCAGTGTCATACAGATCTCTGCCTCGCAGGTACTGCTGTTCCCGTACTTCCGAACACAAGTGGAGAAGCTTTATTGATTTGTCTATTGTAGTTTTCACAAGGAGTGTGCTGTCTTCTCTTATACCAGTGAGAGAAGAAAAAAAAAAATCTGACCCACCTGCCTCTCCCCTTTTCCTGTTTTTGCCAGAAAGCTCCCCTGTGCCATTCACAGCCTGTACTGGGGACTCAGCATGCTCACGTGCCTCTCAGAAACACCTACACCAATGCAGGCAGCGTGGCGAACAAACAGGAGGAGCTAGAAAGACTATGCACAGTTACGGGGAGATGACCTCATTGGGATCATGGAGACACGGTGGAATGGTTCACACAACTGAAGCCCTGCAATGGATGGATACAGGCTCTTCAGGAAGGGCAGGCTGGGAGGGCGAGGAGGGGGACTTGCCCTTTATTTGAGAGAGCAGCTGGATGCATGGAGCTCTGCCTGGGGATGGTTCAGGAGCCAGTTGAGAACTTATGGGTCATGATTAGTGGGTAGACCAACACAGATGCCATTGTAGTGGGTATCTGTAATAACACCTATCTGCATTTTAACAGAACTTCAAGCTCAAGTTAAGATTGATGGTCTTTTGAGAGGCAGGTCCCTCCCCGCTTCCCTGCATATAGTCTAAATACATAAGAAGGGCAAAGAAGGGAAAATAGGTTATGGGAGGTAACACCACAGGTTAACACCTCAGGTACAGGACTCGGCTCCCCTGTGTCACACTACAGGGCACTAGCAACTAGATCCCGATGCCTCTTCCAGACAGTTTCTCGCACAGCTTCCTTTCAGTTAAGTTTATTATTTACATGAAGGTTCAAAGCAGTATTAGACATTATTTTCTCCGCCTGAGCAGATCAGAACAGCATAATAAGCCAAAGGTGGCACACAGCTAGGTCTTCTCCACCTTTTAGTTGCCCACAGTCAGTGTGGCACCTACATGACACAGTGGTTTGCTCCAAGTGATGTGCCTATTTGGTAATTCCTCTATGATTTTCACAGGAGGTTGCTAACTTCATGTGGAATAAGGCTCCCTTCCAGAAAAATGCTCATTTTCCCCTCCCACATTCTGTTGATGTTACCTCATTATTAACCTGCAGTCAACTTATTTGCAAGGAGTGTGAGAAAGCCAGTTCCTGGAATTTTAATTTTGGCATACTTAGTTCCTGATAAAATTTATTTTATAATTTTCCCAGTCATGTGAAGAAAGGCTTTTATGAAGAAAGAATAAGTGGAATCAAAAATATTCAAACTAAAAGGCGATTAAAAGTTAATCAAGAAATCAAAGCCTATTTGCATCTTTACAATACACGAAATTACCTTTCTTTCCCCTCCCTCTGCATTTAAATGCACCAAACTGAATGAGAAGCTTAAAGTCCAACAAATGTTTAAGGAATAAGAAGTTCAAGGAATTACACATTATAATAACTTCCCTCTCTAAAAGCAAAGGGGCAGAACAAGGCAAGTTGAGTATCTTTTCCAGTTCCTTGTTTCTTATGAAATTCTCTGTGCAAAAAAAAAAACCAACAAAACACCAAAAACCAAGGATGAAGCTGCTAGTGTGGGATGGCAAACCTCAGAGCAGTGACAGGCCCAGAAATGAAGGTTTATGCAGGGAAGTGAGAGAAAAGTAGGAGAAAGGAACTGGTGGTCCGTTATAGGAAAGAGAACTGGAAATAGGAGAATGGCCACATCAGATTTAAGGTGCACTTCTATGAACTATTCTCAGTGGATACTGGGTTATCTCCAACAACACAAAATCATTGCCAAACCTGTGTATTTGATGCAAAAGGACGCACTCTGTCCAGGACCACACACACAAAGTGCCACAGCAGACCTGACCATTAGGAGGCAGAATTCCACTCATTTTCCCTCTGAAAGGGGTGAAAGATTTTGAAAAAGGAAAATTAAGATAGGGTTGGTTCAAAATTGGAGCAAGTGTGCTACTTCATATTTTACAAAAATTGTACTAAAAGCACAGTGTGTCGGTAAGTGATACAACTCTAATAAATAAGTTTATGGTTTTCAGAATTCACTTAATGAACTCTGAGCCTGTTTAAGGTCTTCGTGGACCAGGATGATCCAAAAATCCTGGCATTATTTTCCATGCTTTTGTAGTAATCTTAATTCTACCAGAAAATAACTCACAAAAAAACCTCCTTCAAGTTCAATTTCAAAGACAGAAATTAATTATTTTTCTTAAGTCCAGTTTTCTCTCCTTCAATTTGGCCTCTGAACACTTGGAAGACGTTACCAGTCTCCAGCTCCCTCTTATTTTGTAGTGAAAATCCCTCAGGACCTTTCCATTAACATTGAAGAACTACCGAACCATGACCATGAATCATCCCACTCACCTGCACTTATCAAGCAAACCATTTTTGCTTTTGAGATGGTGGCAGCGGAGAGCAAGGTTTGCCTATTATCTGACCAGAAGAATGTACTTCCATGCCACCTGGTACAGTTACTGGTTTGATTTCAAAGAAGGAGGAAAAAAAAGCATTCCCAATTCGTGTTGATGTGAGTAAGAACGGTCAGGCTTTAATACCTCAACTATTTCATTCTTTACCATAAGGCACTTAGGATTTTAGACCCTACTAGCTGTCAAAACCCTTTGGTTAGAAGAATAAATTTTCTACTTTCCTTCTAGGCAAGAGGGCCTATTAATAAGTTACTTGTCTCCTTCCACATTTTTCACACCACTTGCAGCAAGAGTTGCTGTACTGTGGATAAAAGATACTGACATTTTCACATATATTCCATATTTTCTCAGGAGATCAGTATTTTTTTCCATCAGGCTGCTGCTGCTTATGATAGGATATGTCTTCAGATAGCAACTCAAGTTCAGATCTAGAATATTTCAAAGCTCTCAGCTCCAAGAAATAAACCGCATATGACCCCCAGCAACATCTACATCCTCTAGACCATTACTTACCATTTTCATAAACTGACAGATCTTTCTTCAAAATATAAAATCGGCCAAATGCATTAAAACTCACTGATCTGGCAAGCATAATTAATCCTTATTCATTCTTAATATGTTATGAGTTATCTCATCTGAGTGGTTAAAGACACCTCATGATCCGTAAACCACTTACATATTACAGCTAGGTAAGCTGTTTCTACCCCAAGATTTTGTAACCTACAGCATGTCTGTCTGAGTCCAGCAGCAATTACAGAGTAAAGTAACTATATCCTTTTTGAAGCTGATGCAGAAGTGAAAGGTGCTTAGAAGATGCTTCAGATCTTCTGTCATATTCCACATATTAGATGATGAGTGGCACGATGTGTCATATGACTGGATGTGCTGTTTTGCTATTTTTTCACACACCTATCTAGCTGGATTTTTCTTAGACCGAAATGGACTTTGAAATACAGATTATTCTCACGTAAAACCAAATCCTTGTCCAAGATTTCTATCCTTCACATAGAGTTGCTGCTTAGGGAAAGGCCTCCCAGGACCACAAAGAGAAAGAAAAATCTGTCACACTTCTTGTGCACTGTAGGTATTTAGCCAATTTCACAGGTGGGAATCCAGGATAAAATTCCAACAAGACAAATCATGCTCTTCTAGATTATACTTGTGTGCCTCAGTAATTTAAGAATAAAATTATAAACAGAACCCCCAGGATTGCTGTACTGCATATCAAAACACAATGCCTCTTACAGATTCTTGAAGGTTTTTTTCACAGGGAACAAAACTCTCATATATTACCCCCTGATTCACCTGTCTGAAATATTCCTTCTTCCTTTTACGCTCCTCTGCCCTTTCAGTCCATGTTCTGGATGCATCAGGCACTTCCCTCTCAAACATTAACTTGAGTTAATGATGTTCCTTCAGAATTCAAAACAAGATGGTTGCACATGCTGATTAAAGTTTGAAAGAGCCAGCAAATTTCAGTGTTTTAAATCTACTTATAGGAAGAAATGTTAGAAATGGCCTACAGAAAGCAAAATTCTGCACTAATAAGCATGTGATATGAAAGACGTCAGATGAAAAAGAGAGACACCCACAGCCGGGATACCTATTTATTTTCCTTATCCTACTCACTGCTATTAAATAATTCAAGGTAAAAATTTAGAAACACTGTGCAACAAAGAGAAAAAAGGCAAATATCTATAACATTACTGTGGTGTAAACTCTCCACAACATGCCCAAAAACCCCAAACCATTAACACTTTACAGCTCTCATCTTCTCTCCTGTCAAACAGAACTGTTTTTTCTCCATTTGCATTTACAGTCCTTTCAAAAGTTGTCCAGTGTCTTGGAGAGCAAGGTTAAGCTCTGCAGGAGACAACAGATTGTAAGAACCTTGAGAATTAAAAATTTTCACAAAAATCTCACTTCAAAAATTATCCTGATTGGATTTGTATGATACTGACAGTGATTTGGAGTAAAATTTCCTGGCACTGTTCTAGCAATTAAGTTCTAGTATGTTCTGAGGTAGGGCCATTCCCTAGATCCATTAGGCTGAAGTACAGCCTGAAATTTTTAAAGTCATTAAGGCAAGATGACACATCATGGGGCAATTCACCAGGCATATATATGTGACATAGCTCTGGAATTTTTATCTTCTTTTTTTCCCCCACAACCAAAAGTACATGGGCAGTTTACCCTTGCCATCTGCAAATTGCATTTTGCGGGAAATTTAATAGCAATAATTTCATCTAGCTTTAATTTGGTCATATACACTTTAAATAACAAGAAAAAGAATATTGCTTACTCACTTTTGCATAGTAAGAAATAACATCTCACACAGAGTTAGTTTATGTTTCCCCAAAGCAGGCCAGGAAACAAAGTACTACCACATTAACGTAATCCCAAAACCCATTTTATTTCTTCTATAAATATTACTTTGAAGTGTGTTGTGGTGAGGAGATGACTAACCCCATATGAATGGGGCACTCCTCATACAGCCATGGTTGTTAGCTCAGACAGATTTATTACAGCATTAGCACTAGTGTTATGAACCTGAAAAAACCTTCCAGTCCATCTTAGCCTGGAGATGATGATTTTTGTAGGAGTCACCATTTACATACGTGTCACCTAAAGCCTGCCCTTTTGCTGGCTTTGACACCAGTGTTTTATGTTTCAGTAGAAGCAATCCTTAAAAAATCTGCAGGCCTTGGATGTCCTTATCCAAAGAGGAGGCAAATTTTAAGAGCTACAGTTCAGGGTTTGGAGCTTGCTATGTTGTGAAGTCTGTCAGCACTGACCGCATCCCTCCAGCATGCCCTGCCTGTACTGAATATCAGTGATGTAACTCTGTACGGGCCAGACGCTCCGGCTCATCGGTGGGTCTGAAAATGCCACCATGACCTGGTGCAGTCCTGTGCTTACTGATGAGAGATACCGATGCGCCTCACTGAAAACTGTATCCCTTAGGACTCAACTGTCTGAAGGATTGTTTATAGAGCCAAAAAGCCTAAAACAATGCTGTCTATCCTTTTTTTTTTAATCACAATGACTTTGGGGTTTTGGTTTTGGTGGGGGTGGTTGGTGGTGGTTTTTGGAGGGTTTTTTTTGTTTTGGTTTTTACTCTTTTTTTTACTCATTCTTTACTCTTAACAAGAAGAATTGAGGTATATTCACATTTAGAGATAAACAGACCAAATCCTGCCCTAATAGCCAAACCCTCCTTCTAACCATCAGAGAAACTCTATCTGGATTTTCTGCTGGCCCTACCTCTTTGCTGAAACTTGGTGTAGCTGAGAAACTACTGAGCTGAGAAAGTAGCTAAGAAAAAGTGTAGCATGACACTTCTGGTGGTTCATTCCAATGGAGAAAGCACCCAAGCAAAATACAACTCTGAAATCCCAAACTGTTGCTTAAAAATTATAGTAATAAGACACCGGCTTTTCAAATATCATGACCAGCTTCAAACAAGAATAAAGCACAGCAGAGAGTGGTGAGGGAATAGATCTGGAAAGACTGTCCCTACTTACTAAAAAGAAATAAAAATTTAAAAAAAATAAATCCAGGCCTTTAAATTAGGAATTACTGGCTTGAGTAGTGTTGCTGGTTGCTAAGATAAATGAGAATGAAAAGCGATGCAAAACTATCAGCCATACGGAAAGCATACCAACCGCAACCTCAGTGGCTAGCAAGAACTCTGTGGCATCTAAGAGATTTTTGTCATCTTGCCAGGGTTAGTGACAAAGAGCATGTACCCAAGAGACCACTTTTGCAAAGCAAGGTTTCTTTTTCATTTCCCAGCATGTCCCCATATCAAAACATCGCACCTGCAATAACCATGAATACAGAAAAAGTTGCTTTGGGTTTGAAGTGTCATAGGCCTTTGTGCTCAGCCCCTGAGCGATATCCTCAGCAAACCCAGCTGGCTCTTGGCACATGGCTGGCCCTCAGTCTCAGGCCACCAACTTCCAGCAAAACCAATTTCGACATGCCCCTGCCCCTCATCCCCTAAAAGGAGTACTAGGGGTACACGTGCTTTTCTTACGGTTAGATATGTGTTTGGCAAGTACCCACACAGCATGGCCACATCCATTTGCTCTAACAACTGATGAACTGCCTTATGAGGGGGAAATCATGCCTCAGGACCATCATCAAACATGATGCTGCAATGCATCTGTATCTTGTTCAGGTATTTTGATAACAACAGTCTAGTTTTCATCAGTTCGTGGCTATCCTTGTTCACAAGAGCCTCTGAACACTTCCTACCCTGCTGGGGGTCTCTGAACCACTCTACTCCTCTGTGAGGCTGTGAAGGAGCAACACTGACCCATGTGTCATGATACCAGCCACCAAGATTTTCTCATAGTTCAGAGAGATGTTCACATTACTAGGGCAGATTTCTGTTCCTTTCAGCAAGTGATGTAAGTAAAACTACCTAATTATGTTTTCAAATGTACTTAATGTTATCCTCATTCCTGTTTTTATGTCTAATGAGAAAGAAGCTATTCACAGACAAAGCTGAACAAAGCTGAGACAGCTACCCCACGCTCCTGGGATCGGTGTCTACCTTAATCAGAGACAACAGCTGAAGTGCTGCAGGACTGCATGATGCTTGTGTTGCACAATATCAATGAAGATGAGTGGTTTTGGTCTCTGGTCTGTTTTGATTAATGAACTCAGCGGCTGAAAATTTATTACAGTATGTGAGCATGCGTGTCCTCGAGTCTGACCTTTTAACTCCTACTTTTGTTCTTTTTCCATGATCCCTCTCACTATCTGGTCTAATTATAGTGTTCACAGGGGAATTTATGATTTGGCTTGGCATTCAAAGATGTGCCTTTTCCTCAGTGAACTTCATACTTCGGATGAGTCAAGCCCTGTAGTTCCAGGGAGTTCCTACCTAACAAGGAGAATTTAGCATAAACAGGCACCAAACGCTTGGGATCTTTCAGTGCAACTGAGAACACTAACAAAAGGCTCCTGAAACAATAGAGTTTGCTCAGTTGCTCAAAATCCAGATAGGCAAGCATCCATCAGTATTATGGTATGTTAAAAGTGGAAAATGCAATGCATTTTTAGAACTGTTCATCCCTACTCCACCTGCACAGCAAGGGGATTGCTGACACAGTGCCCAGATATGAAAACTGCAAATGGAAGTCCTCGGGTTTCTGCTATTGCTTAGGAAAAATAAACAATACGCAACCCAACCTGACAGCTTCACTGAACAAAATATACGAGAACTGTTATTTTGAAGCATATGTCTCCACAGGGAAGAAACTAAAAATTGCAATAGCTTTTTTTCCCCCCAAGTATTAAAAATGGAAAATATGTCTTTCCACAGACCCAGACAGTGGTTTTAAACCTGGTTTTATGTAACATCAGCCTCTCTGAAAGATCTGTCTGTAGACATATTCCCTATTAATTAGCAATTTAGTGGCCATCTGTGAAAAGGGATAAGCAAATATGTTTTGATTCATTTAAAATGAAGCTGAGGAGTTAATTGCTTTTACTTCCAGTAGTAACACTCATACTTCTCTCTATATATATACACATACACTCAATAAATAAAGTGAGGCAAAACCATGCAGGTCAGTTCATTGACAGATGTGAAGACAGTTTGCTTGACGAAACTATAATTTACCATATGTTCAGGAAAAACAGCTACATAGTAATATGAATTGCGTATCTTATCAGAAGCATCAAGCCTCCACAGAACAGAAATCCTTAAAAGCAGCCACTGGGTACTTCATCTCTATTTTAAAATAATTTGTTCTTCGCAAATAGATGTGCATTATTTGACGTCAAGAATCATGAGCGTTTTTCACCTACTCATGTCCCTCTTTGGTGGAGCTGACCAATGGACCATACATCCCCAGGGCTACACGATGAGTATGCTGCAGTCCCTCACAAATCCAATTAGGGGTTGAACCTACCCATGTCAAAATAACCGACAGTAAAACACTTTCTCCCTGAAAACTGCAGCCACAATGAGATCAGTAGGACAGCACGTGCAGTCATTGCATTTGAAGAACAAGAACCTCTCCCTGCAGAAGGTGGCCCCGAAGCAGAGACCAGGGCCACTGAGACCAAGCCATGCTTTCTTATACTTTGCCCCAAGAGTAAAACCAACCAACCCAGTCAGCCCCACAGGCTCAATACACACACACAGCTTATTCACCTCAATCATCCCTTCCCAGTGTCTACTCACTGCTAACATGACATACACACCGTTCCTTCTACAAGCTCACGTACCTTAAACTTTTTACTAGGCCAACATTTGCACTCAACTCAGCCAAAATTCCCACTGGTCCAGTATAGCTTCACTAACATACCTCTAAATTTTTAATTAAAAGCTGCCTGGATTTATTATTTACCATAATGAAAGACTGAATAAAAAAGAAAATGGAAGTGTTCTGACCTACTTTTTTAAACTGCTATGACATTATAGCAAAGTACTATTACTGGTGGTCAATGGGTCTACAAAGAGTTAATGTAACACAAATGTATTTCTGCCACAGGATCAGCTTTACAGAGGGATTAAGCAGTGAGCAGAAGGGGATATATCAGTGGCTGAGCAGCAGAGAAAACCAAATTTTGTCTTACGGAACATGGAACATAATTACAGAGTATTAATTCCATCTCTCTGTGCATAAGCACACTAAACACACATGGAAGGACACTAGTTATGAACTGCTTATGCTTTCAAATACCTGTAATATTCTGAGCCTTTCTGACACAAACGTCCTGTTTGGATGTCACCATAGTCCCGTGCTGACTGTACCACAAGCCTTTCAGTCAGTTGGCCAGTGGAGAAGACAGCAATACATGTCTTAAAATCACTTGTTTACACAGTAACTCCTCTCCTGAAACAAAGAGGCTCAACAGAAAACACTCCAAGATCAAAGAAAAAAGTATTGCTGCTATTCACGACTTTCCTCCCCAGGAACTATTCAAGATACTCAGCCCGTAAATCAAGTAAACCAAAACAAAATTAAAAGCTAAGTTTGCTAGAAACAAGGACCAGAAAGCCTTGCAAAACTGCGCCACCTGGCAATGCTCCTCAGGGTAGCATACACCATGTCCAGCCTTCCCCAAAGATACAAGAACTTTGCATAATCAAATCCATTCTATTAAAAATAATTCTAGAATATCAAACATGGAGAAAAAAACATATGCTCTCTTTTTCTTCTTTTAAGCATAATAATATATGTGCACTCTCTCTGTGTATGTATACACATATGCTATGTATGTATGTATGTATGCATGTATATATGTAACTTATTTGTTAAGTTCATTGAATAGGAAGAGTTCAGACTTCTAAAAGTAAATTCTTCCTTTCCCTCCACTTGATGCCAACATCTGCACTCCTGGGAAGCAGTCCTTGAGTGCCCCTACCAAACCATGGCGGCATAGCTCATGTAGCAAACTGAAGTCAAGACCATTGACACCAAAAATCAGAAGGAGGGTGCAAAGGCAGTGCTATGACTCTAAGCTGGACCCAGGAATGAGCAAGCACCACGCTGTTGTAGTTTCTCAGTCAGCCACCAGTGGGAGGCAAGTGCTTACCGTGCACTGAAGTGGGACCTGCACCCTAAGTTTCTGCAGGGTAGCTACACACACAGCCCGGGCAAGGCAGGTGGGGGTCGCAGACATTTTCACACATGTTGACCACCATCTCCATTTCAAGAAAATTCAGTTTCTTTTACGAATAAAGAGAAGATCAACATTTCAAAGGTGATCTTGCTAATAAAATTGTGACCGTGGGCTTAGCTGGCCACACTCCTGTTTAACAAGCCACTAGTTTTTTGACACAGCATTTGTTGCTATTCAAAAAGAGCACAGGATAAAACGCACAAAGAGAAGGAAACGTTATCATTTTCTTTCTGCTCATCTAAACCTGTCCCCATCAGGCTAATGGAAGTTTTACTATTTATTCACAGAGGTTAACTGGCCCAAGGGGAAAAAATTACCCTCCTATTAAAAATTTCCAGCCTATTTAAAGTAAATTTTTCCTGGAATCACTTTAAAATATTAATGTTGGTTATTATACATTTGTCCTCAAATACTCTTTTTTTTTGCTGACACTATAGTGGCAGTGCTGGAATCTCAGAACCAATCTTGTTAACATGTTATCTTACTCAACTAAACAAAAACGATAACGTCCTCGAAGAAAAAGTGACAGCGTTGTTTCCATTTCATACAGAAAAGGTTGTAAAATGACTTTACTTATTTCACTGGACTATTTAAATATACAGGCATGTATTTTTGCCCAGGCTATACCTAGCCACTTCAAAACCAAGATAAATTCACATAGTTCTTAAAGACTTATCCTCTAGCAGCGAAGAAGTTAATGGAGTGGTATGTTTGACGTTGGACGCAGCAAATCCCACCTATCTTCAGTTGGAGCTTTAGATAGTCAAACAATTAGGCTCTCTTTGCATCCTTCATGGAAAGAAAATGGCATTCCCTGTGCTACTGAAAGATAGCAGTAGCTTTTGAGGATGCATCACGAGATAGGTGCTAAAAAAAATGCACTGTTAATGGCAAAGTATAAACAAGAAATCACATACCCTTTCCTTTTATTAGTGGGCAGTAACACATTAGCAGAACTGATTTGAAATTGCTTATTTCTGATGCTTTGGACATCCACAGCCCCTAGCAATCCCATGCGCAAATCTATGTGATCTGCAAAATGAGGACCATAACAGGAACATGTAGCCACCAGCTGTGATATGAGTAGCCCAGCTCGTAACAAACATGTTACTTGGCATGGGACAAATATGAATTTTTCTGAGTGATGTACAAAAGCTTTAGCCAGGAAACTTCTTTTCCCTCCCCCACATCTGTCACCCATACATTTGCCATGTACCTTCCAGGTTCCCAACAGATCAGATAAAATTCTTATAAAATAGCCCTAGTTCAAGCTGAGATCAATGTTTGAGAGCTTAATTCTACAGGCAAAATAGTGTTATTTTAACATAAAATTTTATGGTGGAAGAATGTCTGTCAACAATTAAGCTCTAAATAGCTGCAAACTAAACAAATCAGTTTTGTTCCTCCCATCCCGAGGAATGACCATAGCTCAAAACTTCAGCATGTTAAAAGCAATCAAGACCCTACAAAAACCAGAGGTAAACTCAAAGATTGGATTACTTAGTTGCCATTCCCGCAAACACATATTGCGAATAGTCCTAATGGTTTCCAACTAGTTGTTCATAGGATAAAGGTGCTGTGCAGATACACAGTCAGTTGCAGGGTTAGAAATGTAAGGTTCTAGAAGTCCAAATACAAACAAAATTGTTTCCCTCAAATGTGATTGCATTCACGAGATTTAAAATTGCCAGAACACTATTTTTTACAACTTGCTGAAATTAAAGTTCATTTTAGAATTCAGAGCAGATATCTATCAACATTAATCTTGCATGATTTCATTTTCTTTCCACCATATTTTCATATGAAGAGTTTGGAGCAGGTACAACTTCAAAGTATCCCCATGCACATTCTTCATTTTATGAAGGTTATGTTCATTCAGTATTCATAGTACTAAATAACAATACTGAATATTACTAGCTGTTCTTGTCTAGCTAGTATCATGAGCATAACCCAACGAACAATAAGCCAAAGGTCAGGATATTTCCTATTAAACAGGTACCTTCATCAGGAAATATGTTTGGAAGCCTGTTTTGTACTGCACTGCTACATTGTCTACTGCACCTTCTCATGAGGAAACCGTGTAATTGTCTCCAAGTTTTATATAAATTTCCCTTCTGCTACGCAGGTGTTTTATTAGGATGATGGGACTCTTAGCAGCATAAAAAGCTAGAACAAAATTAACAATTTTTATAGCTAAAATATCCCAATCCCTACGCGATCGAGAATGCTCGTTTTTATACTTCTTCTCACTAACCTTCAGCCTGCTTAACACTGCACACGTAATCTCAGTATGTGATTTCATTGTTGCTGTAAAATGACACACACATCAGAATCAAAGCTTCACGTTTCTATCATAACAGGCACCGTGCTGCTAATTGAGTTACATTATATATTTGGTTTTAATTTTCTGCTTAGCAAGGATTGACTTTTTTCTCCTCTAGATGTAATATTACCGTATAGAAGCTTCTCTCTTTCTCCATATGATATGCTCTTCCATGTACAAATTTTTTTTCCTTATTTTGGTTCAAATTTCACCCTTACCTAGAAAAACATGACCTAGTTTAACGGTGGCGACCATATGGTTCTTAACTCCAAGTAGTTTTCAAGGCACTTGGAATGCAGATCCTGCACTGAAGTGACACAACATGGCCAAAAGCTGGACAGCTTGGCAATATGAATCCCTTGCAACAAGGAAATGTGAGCCAGAGGTGCCCAAGGCCAGTATCATCCCGGTTGCTTTAGGATCTGACTGTATGTTCAGCCCACAGCAGAGTTCGTGGCCTCTAGAGACCTACTGTTCTCTCTCCCTTACGAGATGCTCTTGGACCTCCTCCCACTCACCGACCCACTTGTCCAATATATACAGCTCTCAGACGTACAAAGATTTTGCCACATACCAAATGGAGGCACAAAGATTGCCTGTGCTCACTCGGGAGCATTAATTTTTAATACTTCAGGCTTTACACGTTTTATGGTTTACTTACAAGAGAATATTGAAAGGATATTGACAGAATATTGCTTCCAAAATGACTGAATTTTTGCTAGCCACAGCAATACTCCCAATTGTGATTTTAAAACTAACCAGTAAGAAAGTGTGTAATAACTACATTGCCACCAAAAATATTTTAAGCTGCATAATAATATTTGACACAATTCCAGATGTTCTTATGATATCAGTATTCATGACACACAGCTACTTGGCATTGTGTGTGTGAGAGACAGAATCTCTAATACTTACAGCCAATCATCATCATAGCAACAGCAAAGATCTTCTCCCCATCTGTAGTCGGAGCGATGTTCCCAAATCCAACACTGGTGAGGCTGGTCATTGTAAAATACAACGAGGAGATGTAGACCGAATCTTTGCTCGGTCCGCCTTCCCATTTTCCAAAGCCTGATGTGTTAAAGCGGTAAGGTGTTCCTATTGACATCCCCAGCTGATAGAGCCAGCTCTCAGTTCGGATCGTGTTTGTATCCTCATCGATAACTTCATAGTCTCCTATGCTGTACCAAATGCAGGCCAACCAGTGTGCTGCAAGACCAAAAACGCACACCAGCAGAACCAAGACTGCTGCTCCGTATTCAATGTAGTGGTCCAACTTCCGAGCTACACGACCCAGCCGAAGTAGCCTGACCACTTTAAGTGAACTGAAGAGGCTACTGATGCCCTAGAAGGATAAAGCACAGTGACCATTAGAATTTAGTATTAAAGCAACAATATTCATAACTGCAGTTTCCAAAGACACGAGGTGATCCAATCACAAATAGATGGTCATCAGATAACACCTGAAAAGCAAGATTGTGAAACATGAAAAGGTTAGTGACCCTTTTCAGGGATGGATATATGCACTCTTGTCTTCATCCACTAACATCTTGTGGGTTGCTCTCTGAACTCCCCTTTCAGATGGTTTGAATAGGTCTACAAATATGTTTGTAAAGGTGCTAAATGACAGGCTATTTATTGCACGTCCAGTTGTGCAAGCAGACCATCCCTGAGCATCCTGATGCTACTTTAGGCTGATTGAAAATAAATGTGGAAGTCACTGGCCATTAAACTATACAAATCTAATGTTGAGAGGAACATAACCAGACACCTATTGAATTCACTCCAGCATCTGGAGTCATGAACCTCTTATGGCTGTTCCTGACTTCCTCATGATCTTGGGCAACACGTGTCCTCTCATGTCTCAGATATAACACAGTTTGCAGTGTTTAGCTCAGACATACCAGGAAGATAAATAAGGAAGGCCAAAAAATACTGGAAGTACCTGGTGATTTGTAATTTTTCAGTGTAACAACACATTTCCTATGAGTTTACTTTCATACAAGAATTCACGCACTAATAATCATTCCTCTGACATTTCTTACAGGGACTACACAAAACTTAACTATTTCAAATATCTCACTGTCTAATCTCCACATCATACTCCTTTTATGACAGGCATTGTTATCAATGTAGTATTTCTGTGCTGATACTAATATGGGTCCCATAAAACAGAATTAAGCCAGCATGTAGGATTTTGTATTGTTAACTTCTAGACAGATTTGCAATCCCATGCACAAGAAGTTAAATAAAAAAATTCAAAGCCATTTGGGGCACTAGAAGATCTGAATAGCCTTTCATAAAAATCCTTTCTTCTTTTTTCTACTCCCTCTTATCAAGACTGTTTCATACATAGAAGTCTGATTAAAATTTAAGCAGACTGGTTTAATGAGTATTTCTGGAAATGCATAATTGCATACTTCTGGTCACCAGCTTTTACTGGAAGTTTGTTTATTCCTGCATAAATACAACTGCTTCAGTATCTTAGGCTGGTTCAATGCACTAGAAGAGATGTTTTATTAAATAATTACATAAAGCATATTGACTCATGTTCCCTAGGACTGCAGCAATGTATTTCCCCTTTATTTCATGAATTTGTCATGATTACAGTGACTCATTTTCAGAGACAGATGTAATCTGTTACCTGGGAACACACTATCAATTTCTATTAAGTATTTGGACAAGATCTGACACAACCAGGGGGAGGGGAGTAAAAAGGAAGAAAAAAAAGGAGAAAAAAGCAGCCTTCCTTTAAATCGGAGATATTTGCAGAGATCTAGAAGAGACCAAGTGATCTATACTTTTCATGATTATCTATGCCAACCTTTTCAAGTCACTGATGCAAAAATTCCTTCACAAAGTAAAAGTTAATTTCCATTTCCCATTCATTCCATACCTGGCTTTGTTTTGTAAACAATGGAGCAAAGCCTTGATGCCAGTTCAGAGAATATGACACAGAAGGCATAAGGCCTTCATTTCCAGGGGAGGGAAAGCAGGAACTTCTGAACACTCAGAATGGAGAAGAAAAGCAAAGGGGAAAACACAAAAAACTGTAACACGATAACCATATTTTAGAACTGGATATGCAAGTCCCTGAGTGACAAGCACATATAGTCTCTGCATTCTAAACATCCGCATTCTGACATTACAATACAACTTTCTGGCCTTTTTCCTCAGGACCAATGCCCATTTCTCCCTTTCCTCTTTACAAACTTTAACAGCAAAACAGTAATATTTTACATTTTGAGAAGTCGCCAGTAATGGCCTGCTTTTAGCTTCAGTCTCAAAGCCAAGCTTTTTAATCATGCAGTGCTTACAAGTCTCAGGCAAAGGCAGGAAATTTTTTCCATCCCAGCATTCTAAACACCAGTTTTATTTTTGTTCAAAAATAGTGGTGCAAAATTCGTTCTTAACATTAAAACTCATCACTGGGATTTAAAAAAAAACAACATGCTGTTTGTCAGTGAGAGTCCTACCAAAGACAAAAATAATAATGATTCAGGAAGGACTTAAAAGTTTGGAATTTGATTAATTCTTAATTGAAAAAAAGAGTGAAGGATTAGAAACACTTGTGGAGGGAATCACAGAAGGGGAGTTTAAGAAATTGGATATGAAAAATGCAAATACAAAATAAAATATTTGAAATTAGGTTTAAAACATTTAAGGCAAACTACTTTGCTTTCAGAATACTCTTATCCTAATTTCCCTTGTGAAAGTCACAAAAAGAAATTTTGTAAAAACATTTAAAATGTGATAGAACGGCATCATTTGGGAGAAAGTGATTCTACCAAATTCTGACCAGAGATAGAGAGAATTAGGTTTTTTGTACAAAAAGAACTTGCTTATTTACAGAAAATAAATACTTGATTTGGTTGGGTTGAAAGGGTGCATTGAATATTCAAATTAGTCACAATTTTCACCTGACTGCATTGCCAATAAGATTCTAAAAGTTCAGAAAAAGCTTTAAAAAATTCATTTATTTTTAGCTCAGCATTAACAGTTATTTTCTATTTGATTTCCTCAGAGGAAAGGATTTGTCTATTCTAAATGGATCAATATCAAGAGGAAGAAATGGTCAGGGAAATAATTATTCATATAACTCTCTTAAAAATTTCTAAGTGACAGAATTTCAAATGGGTATAAACAATGGAAACTTAATAGACTGTTTCATAGATGATACAGTAGAAAAAAATCAGGTCGTTCTCCAATACTTTAAAATGGTACTTTTTGTTACTAAATTTAGCAAGTAATATTTTAATACTCACAGGAATAGATCTGCTGGATTCAAAATTGACATTTTTAGATTTCCACTTTCCAAAATAGAACTGCACTTTTAGATTACTGTCCATTTTAATGCTCTTATCAGTGCATATTATTTTTATGCTTTTATCTTACAGATGGCTCCAAGATGTCACGCAAAAGAGCCTGAACTCAACTTACTCCTCTTGATGCATGTCCCACCCTCTTAGCTCTGCTACTCCTATAACCTTTGAGAGGCAGATTAAGAGAACCCAGAGCTCCTTCTGCCCAAAGGACAAAGATACACCTCAGTTCATAAAGAGCTGGTAATTGCACTACAGGTCCCAAACAGGCACCCCCAGATGCTCTGCTCTAAAGGATCACCGTAAGGAACTCCTGTGCAGCAGGCAGGGAAAGGACAAGACTAAGTAATATCCCACAAAGTCCTACCTGGGCCTGCCTTACTCAGACACAGTTCCACCTATTAGTACTCTATCCAACAGATGCCTGCCCTTAGGGGTATGCAGAAGCTAAGAAATCTGTTATATGGCCAGGGTAGAAAAATAGTATATTTTTACTATGTTTTGTTACAGAGATAACTTGTGTGCAGCGCTTACTTAAATATGCAGCACTTAGTCAAATATGGCAGAAAATGCTGAATTTCACACAAACCTATATATCAAATTGTTTGAAGTAACTGAATGACACTACATAAAGATGCTACTGCTGATACCTGCATATTGTTGTTGATAAATATTTAATAGGCTGGCAGTTTTACTTTCGTTGCCAGTGATGGCTGATGCATGAAAATGGAAGAATCTGTAGCAAGTCCCCTCCAAACCAAAGGGCAAGCTCAAAGCCCTGAGAGCCAGAAGAAATAACTCTGTATTTGCTGATTGAGCAAACCTGAATGTCAAAACTCCTTAAAGTAATAAATACAACCACTCCCCCTTCCTCTCCTCCCATGCAATTTTTGCAGAGTGGAACTGCACCTCAAACACAACAGAAAAACAGATCAGCCTCAGTTCTGGAGGAAAGCAGGACCCACATTTTACATTTAAAGAGAATGCTTCAGAAGTTTATCCATTAAATACTGCCAGAACTAAATTTCCATGTATAATTTGTCATTAATTAGACCTACTCACTAGATACTGTGCACATTTACACAGAATTTCTTTTGTATCTCTCTGTTTTGTGCAAGACATGATCTACTGCCAGTACACCCCTTGTCTCACACTGATACCTCAGCCACGTAAGTAATCTTCTCTCCAAACACAGGATCCAGGATATCCATGTTTTGGCTCTAGCTTTGCATCAGACAACGTAAGATTTCTGCCATTACTTCCATATCCATAAAAAGAGATAGAGAAGAGACACTGTGATGAATTACTGTGTGAAGTGTTTTGAAAACATAAGAGCTGTAGCAGAGTAATTATTAGTTACTTGTGTCATTATGGTCCCCAAGAACAGTAACAGTGGACACTACAGTGCTAGATGCTGTACAAATAAAAACCAGTTGCTGCTGTTCATTTGCCATGCTAAATTAAGTTCAACTCAATTCATTAAATAATAAAATTCCACCTAGAAAAAAACAAAATACAAATTGTTTAAAGAACAGCAATAAAAATTAACTACAGCAAAAAAAAACCCATGAGAAATAATTCATTTTCCCTTCCAAACAAGATGTAGGATAAACAACTTCCGAAAAGAACTAAAATGCAACTTTCATCCCACCTCCTATAGCTATATAGAACGCTAGCACTTCAGTAATAGATTCAATCTGCATGACAATATTCACTTTTTAGGCCATTATTTACTTTCCATGTGTACAGAAAGAAAATGCACTTAACCCAAGCATTAAGGGTTTTTTCTAGGCCCAAAGGAAGTATAATTCCTTCCTACCTACTATCTATTTTAAAAAAGAGAAATACTCAGTATTGACACAAATCTGTTCTAAGTTTTCCAGCACTTTCCTCTCTCATGTAACTGCTAAAGTTCTGGCTTCATCTCAACTAAAGGGAGATGCAGGAGACTAAAAGCTAACCATTAAAAGAATGAGAAAGAAACAGAACAAAAAAATAAACTAATTATCCAAAAAAGGGAGACAATGACCTGAAATTATCACTACCACAAGTGAGGCAAGAGCCATGGAAAGCACTGCCGCCTTTCTTGACATTTGATTCTGAAGTCAGCTGTGCCGCAGCTTGGCTCTGCCTACCTGCAGTAACATGGCAGCCCTGTCAGGTCATTATTAGGACTTCTCATTTCTGTCATTTGCCTCTTCTGATTTTCTTAATTAGGTCTGAGAACATGACCTTTCCTACAGATTGCCATATTTAGCAGCCAACAGATGAGACAACGTTATGCGCACAGGTCTAAATCAATATCTAAACCCTCTGGTTACTGCTGTGGTTTTCAGCACTGAAAAAAGCAGATCTCTAGACTCACAAAGCTTATTTTAGTCAGACATCTGCAAGCTTGGTTAGAATCGAGGGAGAAACAGCAATAATTCATGTATAAAAGCACAGGGTATGAGAAGAGAGGGAAAGGGTGATTTTTCATTTATAAAACTATGCCCATGCTTGCCTTACACACATACACATAACACTCAGGAAACAAACTCTTTTTTTTACTTTGAGAGGAAGAACAAGGATAAAGATAACACATAAGTAATCTAAAGAAATCCCACTTTCCACACTAACAAATAAAAAATTTACCCCAACAGACAGCAATCTGCTTCCCAATGCTTCCGATTCGAAGAAGCCGTTAGTTTCAGAAGCTTTTTACTTATCTCAAAGAGGCAAAACACCCAAATAAGATTTAGTGTTACTGGCATCTAATACCACTCCATCTTTCCAATTCTAATCCAATCCCTAATATGAAATAGACTATAAAGCAACCATTTAGCTACTCAAATAAATACCCTTTGCCATCTCATCTGACTTTCTGCCTCAGATCGATACAAGTATTCTGAATGGGGGAAAAAGAATGGAGTAACTGATCCCCGTCTCTGAAACATGCTTCCCTTTATATGCAGTGTAAGTATCACTCTAACAGCAGCTTTTTGAAATAATTCAGAATCTAACATATTCAATTAGCTCTCCTTCTTGGACAAAGGCTATCACCATACATTATCACTGAAAATGTAATTCAGTGTTTTAATTCTTCTAGCCTTATACAGATTGAATAGCTTATGTAGACTACTATTCTCTATCAGTATGATAAATCATGTCACGCTTTTCAAAGCTATGAAGAAGTAGCCCTGAAACCCAATAACACCTTTACTTATCTGTGACTTAGCAAAAAGACTAATCTGAACATTAGTAGCGCAGAAGAGGAACTAACTGGCATCTTAACAGCCACAGCAGAACCTACAGAGTAGGTGTTAGGCAGGGACACAGCAACACATCCTTCTCTGGTATTCTCTTTTGGGAGGGGCTACCCATCAGCAGACAGTGTAGATGTCTCAGAGCCACCCAGGTGTATGAACCTGAGACAGACCAGGGAAACAAGCAGAATTTAAATTAACGAAACACTTTAAGCAGGCTTGAAGTAGAGGAAAGAATTGACCCTAAGTGGGTTAAATGGCAGAAGAGCTCTGCGGGCCTATATACACCAACACAATTTGGAAAACAGAGGACTTGGGGGGAAAAGGCAGCCTGCCCTTCAGAGGGTAGCATAAAAGAGGCACTTCATTAGTAGCATGGAGGTTGGTTTTTTAAGGAGGGAAGTTGGAGAAACTCATATTTGATTTTTAAGGAGGGAAGTTGGAGAAACTCACATTTGATTGAAAAAAAAAAAAAAGGAGGAAAAAAAAAAAACGTAGACAAAGAAGAGAGACACCCTGAATCAAGTCCTCAAGAGACTGTGAACAGTAAGTGCTTCTTTGCCTCCCTGGTTTATATCCTGGCAGTCCGCTTTACCCCAGGAATCTGCTTTACCCCATTTGCACTTCCCCAAATACTCCTTCCACCTACCTGCCTGTTAAGGCATAATTCCTGCCTGGCACAGCTCCTTGGGGCCATGCTGCAGTACAGACACACCTACAAAAGTCAGACAAGCAGCACTCCTCCTCCGTGACCACCTTTCCTTTCTTTTGTGCTCCCCTTCTTCTGCAGGTCAAGGCCCCCAGGCTCCTCCTGAAGGTCCCAACACCACCTAGGAGCCACACCAACAACCCCCCCTAGCCTTGCTCCAAGGGCCTCTGGCAGGCTACAGCCCGGAGGACACATCTCCCTTGGGCTTTGCCCTATTTCTCAGGGGTCTCTCACAAAGGAACACCCAACCAAGTAAACCTCCACCACCACCACACCCCCCAACCCAAGGCCCGTGCTCCAGCCCTTCCACTGCCCCACCTGGGTACAGCAACCCAGTTGCTTGATTCTTCCCCAGGAGGACCGGTAAGGAGTCACCCAGTCCGGGCAGTCTCACTAATCCCTTCTCACGTACTTTCATCACGTCCAAGAACCACAATTTGCTGACATTTCCTCTATGCCTGGATCATACTCTGTGATACTTAGCTGCTTTGTTGTAAGCATTACATAGAAAGTAGGTTATGGCTACTTTAATTTTAATTAGCCACAGAAAAATATACATTCATTACCAGATTTATCAATAGATTCACATGCAAAACACAGTACTGCCTAATTGGACAGATCCAAATAAGAGAGGTGAATTACACACTGTTTCAAACAGATTTCATATTATACAGCTGTTTGCAGTTTAAAAGAGTTTAAAAATTCTATTTTCCAGTTTGCAAAATTCATCTAAACAAAAATCTTTCTTTATGGACCCCTGTTTATTCCATAAAACTATAAATATGATAATTTATTCCTTTGTCCCTTATTGCAAGCAAATGGTAAAACAAGTCTAGGGAAGTTGCATGCTTTTCAGTGTAGCTACTTCAGTAATTCCTAGATAGCTAATTTGTATAAGGATGAGAGATTATTCCACTAATAAGGTTTAAATTAATCTATTGCAAAAGTACTGCCTCAGAGAGTTGCCAACAATCTGACCAGCAACACATTCATTTTTTCCTCTCTCACAACTCACTGTTTACTTTCCAGCTACACCATGCTCACTTAGCACTAAATAGCTTAATTTACTGCTATTACTTCTGTATTGTGTTTTTTCTGGGACTTTTCTTACCATCATAAATTTTGTCCTTTCAAAGCTGTATACCTTCTTTGCCTACATGCTAGCTTCTCTCTTACTCATCCACTTAAGTGAACACTAGATCATTTATATTGAATACATCTTTCCTGATGATCTTTTACTAAGCATTTATTTCTCTTCTACCTCACCTAATAAGAGTGATATATGGTTCTCAATTTGGCATCAGCCAACAATTGATCATAGTGTTCTGTTCACATACGGATGGCAATTACTACTACAAACTCCCTATTTGAGAGATTTGTATGGTGGTGACATGACTGGATTCCACTCCTACCATGAGATTTCACAACAACAGTGTCACATGTAATAAGTCAAATTTTTTCCAATATAAATTACATCTTATGGTATTATGGCTGAAAACCACAGTGCAAAATTGCTCAAGCTAACACTGCAAAAATATGCTTCAACTTGCCTTTGGCATTCAAAGTCTTCAATTGCATTGTCCTTGGCAAAAATTGTGGCATTTTCTTTAAGCCTGTTTTTTATTAAATCTACTGATTGATGTCTGAACACAAAAAGATAACATTATCCCCCAAAGTAGGTGGTATTTTCTTAAGTGAGGAATAATACTAATTACTGTAAAGGATTACTGACAAATGTTATTGTGATCATTCAAATTCAAAAGAGACTAATACCACATGTTTTAAGGGCTGTGTAAATTGTAGAGCAATACTTTCTTTTCTTACTCAGACTATACTACAGCATGATATATTGTCTTAACAGTAGAAAGTCTAAGCCTTGCATTAAGTTGATTCATCAATCAGTAGAATATTTTCTTTTCGTGAAGTTCTGTGGCAGGGCAAGACAGTAATTTGTATTTGATTGTATAATTAGCTTCACATATAGAAAAGCCAGGAGAAACATTTATAACTTTTCTTTCATTTGGGTAACAATGGAAATTTCTCTACAGCTATTCGTTCCTTCATTTGTTGAATTCTGTTCATGTCTGAATATGAGATACTGTACTGTCTCTTTGAGCACAGCACTTGAGATCAGAAGCTTCATACAGTCTCATATTTAATTCTATGGTCTTGAACAAAGACATTAATGTTTTTTCTTTCCTCTTCCATCTGTAGAATGTGGCTATTCATACCTAAGTGCCTCTTGTATTAATTGTCGTTATTAATAGTTGTATTGATTAATAGTTAATGAATTCAAAGTATTTTTGTGGACAAAAATATTCTCAACAGTGCAGAGAGGAAACTGGAATTTCAATTATATTAAAAAATGTGAATTGAAAATATACCAATGCTCCAAACTGCAACAAACCCAAAGAATTTTGAAATTGCCTGAAAAACACAGAAGTTACACTCGGTTTTGTTTCAAGAAAATATTTTCCATTGTATCTTATAATGGAATAGTGAAGTAAATTGAAAAACAAAAAGTTACTTCAAAATAGAAAAGAAATTCAATATCAGAATTTTTTAAAATTAGTATCTGCTTGTCAAAAATATTGATCAACTCTAGTTTCATATGTTATAATTAATCTTACATTAGTGGATCACTTTAAAGATGACAAAAATGATTTCACTATTAATCTACCAAGAGCTAAGTGATGGGACAGTCCCAAAATTACCCAGAGCCTCAACACTCTATATAAACAGCTTTTTACTTCTTCAGCTCCAGGTCCTGTATCCCTTGCAAATCAATTCGTCTCCACCACAGTAATTACGGCATTCTTAAAAACAAATTGACTTGTCAAGTTAGTTCCTCCATGACATCCTCAGTGTCTTCAGTGATGTTTCTTTTAAGAGAGAATGACAGCAGGCAGAAAAAACTGAGCTTCCACCTGCCCCAGTCCCCCTTCACTAGAAGGACTGCAACAAAGCCAGGATTCTATTTCCTCCTGTTTAAAATCATATATGGAAAACATTGAAACAGGAAATATTCTTCATCTCATTTTATCACCACTGTTGACACTGGGTATCATTTAATCTCTTGCAATTTTTTTAAGAGTATTCACATTAGGACTGAAAAAAAAAATCCCTGCAGCAGCCATGGCCACCTACTAACTCCAGCCTCATGGCTCCAAGGGAATTCCCTTTAGCAAAATCAAAGTGACACACAGATAACAATCCAGTTCGGCTACTTATAACTTGAGCAGCGCAGCCTCACAGCTGACTTAATCCAACTGTGAAGTAATATGGTGTGTAATCCAGGGTGAGAGACAGGTAAAATTTAAACCAGCAAGTTTGAAAGAAAGGGTGTTGACCCACAAGGCAACGCTCTGCACAACAGAGAAGAAGATAAAAGGCAAAGCCTTTCTACTTTCAAGACACCCTGAATGTGGCTTTTTTTTCCCTCTTCTTTAATAAAAGGTTATCTTTCTCTCTACAGGCAGTTGATGAAACAGTGATCAGCATATACTGTCCTAAATCCCCACCTGATGTGCACTACGTTATTCTGCTGGCATTGCTGGCAAATCCCCTCAGGTCCTGTAAACCAGTGTATGAGCCCTTAATAGAAGTACAGCAATTTACACCAGTGGCAACTCTGCTCTAACAACCCTACAATGATTTATACCAGCTAAATGACAGAACCCACTTGGGGAAATAGAGACGAAGAGTCTTGAAAGGATAGCATCAAGAAAATATTCTTTTCCTTAGGCACAATAGCTAGAATAACTAAAACTAACACTGTTATACTGATTAAGGAGACTGTTGAAGAGCCATAGGAAAACTGAAGTACCAATCAGCTCCTCACTGTTACAAGGCAACACTGCGACAGAGACTCTGAAGAAATTCAAACTCACACAACAAGAATTTCTCTGCAGAATTGCTACCATGAGTCTGAGAGCGCCTGTGCTCAGCTCAAGGGTTGTCACAGCTACTGGTATAGACATTTTCCTCAGGGATGTTCTGTAGGTCACATCAACAGTCTATAGTTATGAAATATTCCTCCAGCAAAATCATCAGCAGGTTGCTACTATCTGCAGCGGGTGAGAAAAGCTTCCTTCCTTTTTTTTCTCCCTCTTGCTTTTTTTTAAATTTTTTTTTTTTTTTTAATCTTTCAGGCTAAATGTCAGAAAATGACACATGGCCACTCCTTCCATTGCTTTATCAGTGCCATGGCAAAGTAATATGTGAAAGCCCTGCACAATAATTTGCAGCCTGGGTCCTTTTTCAGACAACCAAATATTTAAGGACAGGTCTCACAAGGCTTTTTTGCTTGATCTCATCTGTGTTATTTCAGTCTGCAGCTTTATATAAAATGAAAACCTCTCTAGGGAATTAAATATCAAATAACATTATGTTTTTTCTACTGCATCCAATAGTTTGCCTACTTGTCCTCAAGTCATTGAGCAAAATACTTTAAATACTTTATATTTGATAAAAACCCGTATAGTGTATTTTTATGAAAGTAATGCAGTTTTATGCTTTTACCCAGATATTTCACCTGGCATAATTTTCTTTTAATAGCTACATTGTCCTTTATAACATGGGCATATTTTAAAGGAACTCATAAAAACTAAATTTTACAGGCTAAAAATTAAATACTAAGCACTGATGAGATGTGTATGTATGTTACAGGTTTAGCATGTGTCACAGATAAATACAGACACATAATTATTTGATGGTACAGATTTTATAACATGTAATTAAAAAGTGGACTGCTGGAATCCTCTAAGATTTTATTAACAATTCATTAACTGTCTGAACTATTTAGGCATGGAACCTTAATATATTTCGTTTAGGAATATTTTCTTGGCAGCCTGATCCAGTAGGAGAACAAGCAGTTAAAACGGGGTAGTATTGTGGTTTTAAGCATCTGAATGTTAGTCCTTTTGCTGGTTTGTAACCTGTTCCCAAAGAAATGAGCAAGAATTAAGAAGGAGTCTAGATTTCCAGATTTCTCCTTATCCTTTCTTCTAATTATGGAATTACCAAACAAGTGTCAAAACAGCATCTTCAATTGCTTCACCTTCCTCTGAAACAACTGTTGCCAAACAATGCTGCATGGATCACCACATACCCACACAGTACTTTCTGGTGGTCTAAGAAGATTTAGTGAGTCACTGCTTGCCTCTGCCACCTGCTATATTGTATTAGAAGCAGCTGAGAAAAGTGTATTATACTTTCCAATTGTTCATGTGAAGAATTGCCATTAGTGGACATACCCAGTTCGGTCAACAGTGAAAGCAAGAGAACCCTGCCCCAAGAAACTATCTTGACACACCAGTTCAAGCTATTCGTGCTAAGTCAGATGAAGCAGTTTTCCTCAGTGCTGTACAGAGGTTCTGCTTTCTGCTCTGCCTGTCCTCCTGTACTCTGAGGATGTAGAATGAAGGAAGATAAACACGGATTTCTGACACCAAAAACCTCAGCCTCTCCCAGCGCAGTTAAAGATGGACCCTTCTGGCTAGGACTCCTAAGCAAACTTCTACATGGGCTGAGGGCAGCTACTAGAGACATATGTACACTAATTCAATATATTGAAAAGCATACATTTCTTTCTTCTCTCCCTCCCCCTCCCCCCAACCATTAAGTAATAATTAATGTATGGAAGTGGAACTAGTATACTGACCTCATCGACATTCTCAAATGCATTGATGACATCATACGGCAAGCATGAGAGCAGATCGATCACAAACCAGGTCTTCAAGTAATTCATGCGAATCAGCTTCGGGTCAGAGATCACCTCTCCTGCTGGCCCCACAAAGGTGGTATGGAAATTAAGCACAATGTCTACCAAAAAAATTACATCTACAATGCTGTCGACTACTAGCCATGCCACATTGTTCTGTTTGGTTTTAAAGGAGACATTGTAAGGGACCAAAATAGCAGTGTAGAAGGTTAAAATCAAGATGATCCAGTCCCAGGTAGTCTTGAAAACGCAATAATGCAAAATTATATGCGGCGGAGTCTTTGGTGCCTCTTGTTTGTACTGCGGGAGGATTTCAGAGCCCAGCTGCAGTACCTGTAGTCACAGAGATTTCAGGAGAAAAAGAAAACATGCTTAATTTTTTTCACGTTATTTTTCACATTGTAGATTCTCAAGCTCAGTACAACAGCTGATAAAAATGCATGTCCATTAACTCCTTTTATCACCACCAAATGGTAAGCAAGTCAGGATAAGTATTCTGTTAAACAAATCAACATCAACCTAAGAACAGTTGTTGTTTCTTTTAATGCCATTCATTATTTTTTGACACTAAGCCTAATGTGCTGGGTCTCCAAGTCATATAAAGAAGAGACAGCTCCTTCAGCAGTCTAAACAGATGAGACAGATAAATGATGGGCAGGAAGGCGGTTGCAAATAGAAATCAATGGCAAAACCAGGAACAATACTGCAACTTCTGAGTTCCAGTCCAGCACCGGGACCACTGGACCACATTGCTTCTCCACATTGTCTATTTAATTGTTCACTATACTGTATCTGAAATAGTCTTATACTACAATCTGTTATGAATGCACAGGGCTTTGTTCCTCTTCTATGGGCCGTGCAGGACCAAAGCCCATGGATAACTATCATTAGCCTCAATAAACTCATTTTGAACTTTAACTTTTCATTGAGAGAAGATCAGTGTCTTCACCATCTGATGGTGTACAGTCAAGTTACAACGCAGTTAGGTCTGAATTCAAAAAAGCTCTGCAGCAAAACATGATCTGTCAGCATGTTTTAAACCCTGGGCCTCAAGCTGAGCACATGCTCCAGGTGTTTTGCATAACTGCAATCTCGATCAATGCTGCCCATTTTAAGTCTACTCTCTTTCCAGTTCTGCACACCAGTGCAAAAAGAGTATGAGTATAAATCTTGGGAACCAAAGTTTCTTTTACATACCTATGAACAAGAATGTGTTTGTTTACATCTATGGATATACATGAGGGTGAAACCAACATGAAGGACCTGTCTCCAAATAAAGAGAAGTTAATTTTAAAATAAAATTTAACCTGGATGAGTTATGGGTGAAAACTGAAAGGAAGATGGAGGTTTGCTCGAGTGAGATGTGTTTGCTAATGTCAAACTCATAGAACCTGTGAGAACTATTTAGGAGCATGGTTCCTTTTTTACATTTATTTACATCATAGTTCAGAGCAATAGTGAGCAGAGAAGGAAATTAAATGGCCACCTTCTCAGGGAAAAGATCAGACAACGTAGCTATAATAGGAGGATGTCTTCCTTTCATGTTCCTTATCTCAGCTTTTTTAACGTCAATTATTTGGACACGGATTTTTATCTGCAGGCTTTTCTGAGTGCTTTTTATTATTCTTTTTTTGTGAACTGGTGGGCTTTTTTCCAACAGATTAAGCCAAAGGGGACAAAAGAAAACAATCAGCTACAAGAGTCCTACTTGGACAAAACAGCCTCAGATCAAGTTCCCTGCTGCTTTGAACCTCACATAATCACTTACTCCTGTGCACAACAGGGGTCAGACACTGTCATATCACAGTCCCTTGCACATGTGTAAATGACAGCAGGAGCTGCAAGCCTGCTGACTTTCAGCCCAGTATGTTCTCCAGAAGAGAAGTAGCATGACCTGCTCAGAGACCTGCATGTTAGCACAGAGGCATCAATAGTTTGAAAAAAATAAGAGGACTTGGTATTTTTGTTTCACTGAGTTTCTAGAATGACAGCAAAAAGGGAAAAGGAACATTTTCCCCTAAGTAGAATCCTTGCAGACCAAACTAGGACTCAGACAAGTCCACTGCAGTATTAAGTACTCTGCCACTCCTGACCCTGATTCATGCAGGTTCTCCATACTACAAAAAAAAAATTAAAAATAAAGTTGCCTTGTGGTGAGAAGAGCTGGAAGCAGCACAAGACAGAAGCAGTTTCTTCTCTGCAGGAGGCACTGGCCAGCCAATGCAGTCCCCAGAAGTCACTGGTAGTGACTGGAAGAGACACAGGTTGTGTACTGAGTTAGTATGTGTACTCAGAGCATCGTTCCCTTCAGGGCTTGTCAGCAGTCCCAGCGACAAATGTTAGGATGTCTTTTCTCGAAAAAAGTTCTAGCCCAAGATCAATACTGCAAATACCTCCTGCCCCCCTTTTTGAACATCATAGCTGTACCTGAATCAGTTGGAAAGCACTGAGCTACTACTGGCTTTTATGAGGATTTGCAGCAGCAGCAGCCCTAACATAAGATCCCAAGCCTGAAATATGCTTCACTGGGCAAGGAGGTTCCTCTGCAATATTCACTCACTGGAATAACTGATCAGCAAACCCAAGCACTTTCTATCACCTAGTAACATTTTTCAGTCAGTTAACTGGATTCCAGTTCTAATGCTGAGATCTTACCAGTGTGGGGAGATTGTATCACCCCTTAAATGCAGGCTGAAAACATAATTGCTTCTTTTGCAATCACGTCTCCTAAAGCTTACTTTTTTAGCCTCTGATATTATATGAAAAAGTCAAACATTTTGGTAATCATTCTAATCAGCACAGGAACTTCAACCATGAAACACCAAAAAAATAGTTTTGTTAGTTCTTGTCAGATTGATTCTTTTATATACATACATAAGTTCTAGGCTGAAAATTGTAAAATTCACTCCATTTTGGCCACCACTGGTCTCTTTGTACTCCAAGAACTTGTGGAAATTTTGCATCATCCAAACTAAAGTTACTGGAAAATGTACTAATGTATTCCCATATACCTGAATAATAGGAACAAAGGCAAGAACAATCTCTGTTTGGCAATAACGAAGGGGCGAAATTATGGTGTCCGTTATTTTGCTGTAAATCAAAAAAAATTACAGTAAAGCCAGTGGAACTGCAGGGATGTAAAACTGAACTGAGTGCAGAGAAGAACAGACCTCTAGTTTCAACTTGGTAAGAAAATAAACAACTTTGCTGCTTCAGTGTTTCAAAATATCATCACCAAGTACAAAGCACTCTCCCCTAGCTTGTTTGAGATTCAAAGGGCTACAGAACAGGAAAATAAAAGGATTGATGTCTCCGTCCCTTTTTATTTAGAAAGTAAATGTACTCTAAACTATCTGAATGGCTAGGGACCTTATTAATAAGTCTTTTGAACTTCCACTACCACCTTGGAGTCTCTGGTTAAGCTCTACCAATGGCTATTTAAAGTGACCAAGGGCCATGGCTTCAGCTGGTCTCCAGTGGAAGGATGTGCACCAGCAGTGTGTGTGTGAATCTTGAAAGAAGGGGCAGGGACAGGGCAGCAGATGGGCATCAAGGAATGACGTAGGGATATCAATCACTCGCAAGGTGGGGAAAGCCACCTGCAGCAAGCCTGGGGTGTCTCCAGTCTTTTGTTTGGGTGGGGTGGGGGTGACAAGTTCTAGCCCTGGCTCCCTCTCACTACATCACTAACGCGCACCTTGTAAAACCACTCCATCTTGCTGGCATTGCTAGAGAGATGAACTGTCATTTCACAGCTTGAGATGGAAGAAGGGCACTGTCCCAGCTCATGCTACCTCTCCCGGGAAAGGCAACTCACTTTACAGATTGGCAAAGATCTTGCAGCCTCCGGGACTGCCAGCCAAGAGCTTTCAAAGGCACCAAACTCTTCTTTTCATTGAAGGAAGAAAAAAAACCCTATAACGAAGCTTAATTATCTCAGAGAACAAGCATGTGCTTTTAGCATTAAGTACAACAAGAGAGCTCATTGCTGTGCAGAAATAAGGGAAGGAGGTCCACAGAGCTTAGTGCTAAAGCTCTAGGTTTTGTCAGGTTGCTGCACTGGAAGTTAGGAGAGCTCTTTTCTCCACCTTTCACGCCAAGGGCCGCACACAGTCTACCCCTGGGTCATCTAGAGATTAAGAGCTATAAACCCCACTCTCTCTGCACCATATAGCAAAGCCAGGTAGATGCAAAGAGAAGTACCTTCTGCCCTATTCCAAGGTGCTCTTGCTGCACTCCAGCCTCTAGGGAGAGTAGTGCCAACCTGAAACACAATATTTGCTGAAGCAGTCAAGTGTGGTTACCCACCCACATGAACGAACTAGATTCAAACTGCTTCTAAAGGAACTTCTCCTGGAGAGGAAAAAAAAAAAACCCCAAGAGATGAATGTAAAAGTAATCATGAAGAAAATGTACACAACTATATAAACCGATATGCTGAGCTTCCACCCATGTGCACTGAACAAATATTTCATTACTCTAATTTTCTAAATAACTGAAACAGCCCTGGTTTTGGAAGATTTCTTGATTATGCAGTTTTACCATAGTAAAAGAAATATTTGTTTCAGAAAGTTATTAATGAAAGTATTATTCCAATTACTTATGATTCATCAGCCACTACGGTTGTATTATCCGCATTTATTATTTGTGGTAATGATGCATGATGTTTTAATAGCTCTCTAAAGCCGGAGAATATTATTTCAAGAGCAGAAATGACAAATTTCATCATGGGTTTCACAAGGCTGTGTTCATTTTTTTAACATAACAAAATAAAAAAAAATTATCCTAGATTTGTTAAAAAATGGTGAATATATCACCAGTCAGGACTCACAGAAGTGCATCAACAAGTGGTTACAATGATTTATTTATTTTTAAGACTGCATGACTGGGGAAAAAACCCCCACAAAAACAATCATTCATTTTCAGCTTAATCTCTCCCTTTTGTGTTTTCAACTGTACATATTTGCTTTCTCTCACTCTCCCTTGCTTTTGTTTTCATAGGCACCCACACAAATTGCTCCCAAGCCAAGGGCTAGGTGCTAAGCCTCAACCTGAAGTAGATTTTAATGGCAGTTATAAGTCCCTGGTAAACAAGGTTTAAAAAAAAAATGGCAGAAGTTCCGTTATTAAGCAGTGCTGCTAAGCACCATTATAATTTTTCTGCTTTTATTTCTCATAACTATCGCATTTGTTAAATTATGACACAATCTTGTTTACCCAGAACTGCCTGGTAAATATGCAGAATACATCAGCTAACTCCGTAGGTGCAGACGACACGTGTACTATGCAGTGACCAGGAAGAATGGTTCCTACAATCGGCTCCTTGGTGATAAAGCCACAGAAATATATCAATTACTTTATACTCTTATTGCAAAATGTACTCTCAGAGTTACCTAACACCCTTGCATCAATTGCATAATTAATTTAAGCAGTTTTCATATGACTGCTATTAGAGAAGTCAGGCTAAACAAATCTACACATACTGGCAAAAGTCAGACTGAAGTTTAATAGACACTGCTTGTATTATCCATGGCCTGTGGATAAAACAAAGTAGTTTGCCACTAACACCATTCTTAAACTAGTATTTCATAAACAATAAAAGAAATTGTAAACTTCTGTGGCAGGCTCCTGTCTTGTGTCTGTACAACACCTTGCCCCACTTAGGTTCTAGGACACAACTGGCTCCTCAGATATTCAAAAATATAAGTGATAAAGAACTAAGAGCAACACAAATAATATTTCAATAAATGAAGAGCCTTCTGGAGCAAACATGATTGATGTGAAATGCCACAGTGAGCAGAAAAAGAAAAAGGATGAAAAAGGATGAATTTTAATTTGAACTTAAGATTTCAAATATGCTACTGCAGAGATGAAGGAAAAAAAAAAAGATTTGAAAATACAACAGGGAACACTTAGAGATCCCATGTTCAATACTATTGAGAGATCGTTCCAGAATAAGAAGCCTGGCACCCCATATGTCTTCAAAGGAAGAAAAGTGGGCTTGTCTGTATCTGTATCTGCACTCTGCTTTTCTCTAGGGTAGTTCTATTGACTTAAGTGGAATTACAGCAGATACACAACAAGGTACCTAACATCACAGTTGGGGCTAATGTTCTTCTTAAAATAATGACTGCAATATTCAGTCGGCAATTAAAGAAACTCATTTCAGACATGTAAACTATACGCTTGCCCTTTATTATTTGTAATGAATCAACTGGCTGTGCCAGTTAGAATACTTGCAAAGACTTGTGGAGCACACTGGCTTGCAAGAAGCTTCAGTAATGTGTAGTCACTGAGGTTCCCTGAGCCAACCAGAATAACCTTTGACCCTTAGCATTATATTCTTCTGCCTACATTTTAGCATGAACTAAAATTCAAAGGTAGACATCTAAAGAGAAGGAAGGATTATTTGATGCTAAGCCTTGAGTAGGATTAGGAGGGAGACTATTCCAAATTCCAGGACACTAAAGGCACCTCAGCGTGGACATGTGATAATCACATGGTATTCCTACAGTATAGTGTCCATGTGAATGTCTGCCCCTCCCCTGTGCTAGTCTGATCTATGTTATTTCTGTATCTCCAACAGAAAACAGTTTTCCATTCTTGAGTGCATCTGTATTAAATACTGAATAGGTAAGTTCCTGTCCGTGGGAATTTCATCATCACATGTTATAATAGCACAGGCCTGGGCAGGAGTTGTTTATTTAGCATAGAAACTAAGACGTATACAGGGCAAAACTAACAGAGTACTGACTATATGGAGACCCCCTGGAGCCCATCAATGGCTTACACCTCCAGCTACACAGGAAGATTAAGAATTATTGACAAGAGTCACAGCAACTGCCATGGCATTCACAGCAATAGGTGATACAGAATTGCCATGTTATATTGGCCATGCTGTCATTAACACCATATTAAGACTTCCCCTAAACTGTTTTTACACCAGGGACACCCTGCTACTGGCCCAGGAGACAGCTACAGGAAACCTGGGACAGTCTCTCCCCCTCGTGGCGAAAGCCCTAAAACCCTAAGTACTTCAAGGAGTCTTCTCTGCCTGGAGCTTTTCTCAAAACTTTGAGAGTCTACTTAAATCACACGGTTTCATCTTCCTAATCTGTCTGCAGTGTTGCTTGTGGCATCTTACAGCTGTTCTGTCCATAAAACCAGTAACTCAAACTTATGTTTTAACCAGTTTGTAAAGCAGGATTGGGATCCCACTGGAAAAGAACTAGACATGAATGAATGCAGAGAACAACTGTGTCAAGGATTCCCCAGAATTTCCTTCTGTACTAGCCTGAGTTTTTCTCACCTCAATTTTACACAAGTGAATAGTCCAAGATCCTACTAACATTGAGATCCTCAGAAGAACGGAAACTAAGCAAGAAAGTTACTTTAATACTAATGCCATTATAAGACTTTGCTGAGATATGGAACACAACACTGCAGTTAGGTTACATGAAGTCTTTTGGACACCTGTTTCCATTCCACTGTCACAGGACACATTTCACAGCACATGTGCCATATTCTGAGCTCCCATGCCTGCCACTAGGCTTCAGATTCCCAGGGCAAGGGGCACAGACAGTGGTTGGCTCACACAGAGACAACATACCCACAAAGGCTAAAAACATTTCTTTACGGTTCCTCAGGGAAAGAAAACATTACCTCAGCAAGTCGCGAATGCTTGTGAACGTTCTCTCCTTTTTGCACGCTCGGAGCAAGCTGCTGCAGCACGCCTCGGCTGCTTGTGAGGGCACGGGTCAAGCGAGCAAACTTTCCCCAACCTTGAGAAAACATAGAAGATTATACACATTACCAAAAAAAGCTGCAAGTATACTACATAAAGCCTCCCGCAACTTAAAAAAAAAAAAAGTTAAAACAGAGCAATCTGCTTTAATACTGACCACAAGGCAGTATAATTTAACCAAGTACCAGATAAAAGCAAGTCACAAAACAGGTGCCAGGGTGGTAAAGTAATAAAACCCATGACTGCAGTGACTTTCTATTCAGTGGCTCTACAAGAGTGCTGTTACATGAACTGCATCTTTTGTAAGGATAAATGTCCACTTTACAATAATCTTCTATTAAATCCAATGGCCAGATCTGGATCTCACAGCACTGCAGAAGACACTCCAGACTAATGAAGATGTAAGACCAGAATCACGCACAACGAAAATTACAGTTGCCTGTAACAGAAGTGAATCTGGCCTCAGATGCATTAAGCATAGATCTGGCATAAGCAGAGAAACATACATAAGATAATAAAAAGCAGAGCAGACAAAGCAAAACAAAATCATTAACTTCATCCTCTCTCAACAAAAGGGGGAAATATACAAATATACAAATAGATTTTCTCGAACTCTAATAAAACCTTTAGCAGCTTCCGGCAGAGAAGTCATACGCTGGATTTTAATTCAGAATATTTTTTACAGTCATTTCAAATACCCCTCAAAACAGAAGGCCTTGAATGACAGTCACAAGAGCTAGTTACAACTATAATCTTTATAAGCAGTACTTTGCCATAACAGAAAGTCAGGCAGAGTATACATCTGGATATTTTTGGTACTCTGAAAGGAAAGTATCAGTGCATTTAGTCCCAATCTTGAAAAATGCTAGCACCACCTGGGAACTGTTGAGCAGTCTCACCTCCTACTCCAACTGCGGACGCTCAGCACTTTGCAGATTCAGTTCTTAATGAGAACCTGATTCTGGAAAAAGTTCCCTCCACATTATGGTTTCATCACTAAAAGAAATGGTACTATTAGCAGTGACTGTTTTTAAAGACCAGTCTGGAGTTTAGCCTGCAAGTGATCCGTGACAAATACAGGAACACGGATGGTTAAAATACTGCCCAGTACTTTGAACATATCCTTGCTTGACATCTTATTTTGATGGAGCTTGCAGGAACATATTTGGTAATTTGAGAGGTGAGCACAAAAAATAAATTGCATGGATCCACTACTGAATAAGATTTTCCAGGGCAGACCTGAAAAGAGAGTTTAGCATTTTCTCTTTTAAGAATATGCAAAACAATGCATTTATTAAAGGGGAGAACCAAATTCATCATACCTCTCCAATATCAAGAATAAAATGGAAGATTTTCTTATGCCTTAAAGCACATTTTAAAACAAGTCTGTCACTGGTAATTTAATAGCCAAGTTGAGTAGAATTAGCCAACGCTTTCGGGCAGTATTCAGCAACAAGTAGATCGAATGATTTCCATCCAGGAAGCCAGACCTTTCCTGATAAACCCATGTAAGATTAGCCTCTATACTAAAGGACTATTTCTCAGAGAAATAAATCAATGTGACAGAACCTCAAGTGAGTTTAGTTTGTATCTGTTATAAACCTGACCCAAAGCATTTGATTTCTCACAATACATTTCCATGGAAGGTGTTGGGTTTTGGTGGGTTTGGGGTTTTTTAAAAGATACACTTATAAATGAGCATTCTTCCCCTACTGTACATGAAGAAATCCAACTACAGTTGATAGGCTAAGGCTTGAAGGCCTTACTACCTTCTGACTAAAGCCAGCAGAGGTTAAAAGAATAGTTCAGGTGGGAGAAACCATTCATAATGGCTAGTCTTCAGCTGAAATAAATCAGACTAGCCTTTGTAAAGCCAACACAGCTACAGCAATTTACACCAAGCTAAAACTTTGCTTTCGCAGAACTTATATGCCAGCACCACTATGTTTTCTTCCCGTTTTACAGGACCATGGGAGAAGGCTATCAGCATCGGTGTATTTTCAGTGATGTAAATCCAGACTGAGGAAGCCCGGGGGGGGGGGGGGGGGGGGGGGGGGGCGGGCGGCGGGCAGGGTGGCTGGTGGCGGCGGGCCCGGGGGACGGGTGCCGCGGGAGGGGCGGGCAGGGTGGCTGGTGAGCGGAGCGG
>NW_008795317.1:2215392-2217533 GCF_000699145.1 Aptenodytes forsteri | reverse complement strand
CCCGCGCCGGCTGCGGCCCAACAGGGCGTCTCTGCACACGGCAGCCCTGGCGACAAACAAAAAAGACGACAGAGTTCGAGCTTCACATGGGAACTCGAAATCTGCCCCCCTTACCAGACACATAATGTTTTTAACGCCAGCTAACACAGACAGCCCCTTTCACTAACTCAAAACAGGCTGACGGGTAGGGCATTTTCCTGCAAGAGTCAAAATTTGCTTCAAAAACAGAAGACAAACTTGGAGTGCGTATTTTCTTCCTATCATCCAGTTTTCTAAGAATCAGGCTATTCAGACATAAACAGAGAGAGGAGGAAAAGGAAGCACCTCACCTGAGCTTTCTTGCACAAAAGCACTGCCACACATCTCTGTGGCATGGTTTGTGGCTATGAATGCTGAGCACCTTCGAAGGGGTACCTCCCCCTCTTCCCAAGAGTCATCTCCTATTGAAAGGTACAGCTTAACTCATTCCTCTGTTGTCAGCATCCCCTATAAGCACCTCCCCTGCCCTGCGTGTTGCAAATCTCATTCGTGGGTGCCTAAATGGTATGCGAATGTACTGTTCCCATGAACATGAGATCTCTTACCGCATACTCCAAACTCTGATCTGAAAACAATATAACTGTATAGGCAAGAGACTGTGCCAAGAGGCGGGGCTTTTTAGCTTGGCTTTTTGAACCAGTGCTGACCTGAATATGGCAGGGTGGGATTATATATCCTAACTCTCTCCAGACATTGGGTACAGCATATGTGAGCTCAGTTTGGAGTTACACAAGCCATTGTGAGATGAAATGCCTAAAACCAGGCACTGAATCATGGTGCAAATGTCCCAGGTGTATGAATCACATCTTTAGGACAGAACACTCTCCTCCTTGTATTGCCTTTTTTTGTGTGTGTGAAAGGAAGACAAAAATGTGGGAACTTCAAAGTATAATTATAGTAGACCTGCAGATTGTGGCACAGGAAAAAGAAAATTAAAACGAGGGAGAATGCCAGTACTAATCCTACTGAATGATAACTTCTCCAATACTGCTTGAAAAGACAGCAGTACTTGTTGAATTTATTGCAATTTTTCCTCCAGAAGCTTAAGGATAGACACAGTCTACAGCAAGTCAGATATTTATCCAGTGAAGACAGGTCAAATAATGGACTTAAGCCAGAGGAGAGAACATAAACATTAAATTCTAAGAGTTATGGAGCTCATTACAGCAAGAAGATGGAGCTTTCCAAGACAAGAAACTAGGTTTCAGGATAGTGTAAGAATATACTGATGTTAGCCTTGCTAGGACAGGGGGACCAGGTGATATGGAGGAGGAGTTCTCTTTCAACACAAGCAGTTGGTATATCCCTACATCCATTCTTTTCCTCTAGAAATAGAGAAAATATAAATTAAATTGAAATCTAATGACCCTAGGTGATTCTCATAAAGGCATATATATTCCTTAAACAGACGAGCTCACATAGCAGAGAAGACAGCTTGGAATTCAGGAACCAAACATAAAGCTGGATGCCAGCCCCATGGTTGTGCTTGCCTGTGCCTCTGTCTTTTATTCTAACCCATTTTTATCATTGTTTGGTCTCCTTTTTCAGTTCTGCAGAAAACATTATGCAGGTACAAAGCAATGAGATGGCACTAAAACATCTCCAGCTTCAAAAGGATAAAGAGCCTTCAAGATTAAGAGCACTGATTTCAGCTGTCCTGCATTCCATGATGCTCCTTCAGTTTTCCACCATTTCATTGCAAAAACCTGAATAGCAACTGCTTCTGAAAACACTCAAGACAACACGATGCCTACAAAAGAGACAACAGCTGTCCCCTGGGCTTTGTTTCATGGGGAAACATGGCACTGAAATACACATTTGCGATGTGATGTTTAACTCATCAAGACTTCTCTTCTTAAACAACACGATGCCTACAAAAGAGACAACAGCTGTCCCCTGGGCTTTGTTTCATGGGGAAACATGGCACTGAAATACACATTTGCGATGTGATGTTTAACTCATCAAGACTTCTCTTCTTAAAGGAATTGTGCTGGTTTTGGCTGGGATAGAGTTAATTTTCTACATAGTAGCTAGTATGGGGCTATGGTTTGGATTTGTGCTAGAAGCAGTGTTGATTATACAGGGATGTTTTCGTTACTGCT